>NW_011489812.1:10678-14239 GCF_000754665.1 Bison bison bison | reverse complement strand
TGATAGTAAAGTAATGCTCAAAAATCTCCAAGCCAGGCTTCAACAGTACGTGATCCATGAACTTCCAGATGCTCAAACTGGATTTTGAAAAGACAGAGGAACCAGAGATCAAATTGCCAACATCCGTTGGATCATCAAAAAAGCAAGAGAGTTCCAGAAAAACATTTATTTCTGCTTTATTGACTATGCCAAAGCCTTTAACTGTGTGGATCACAACAAACTCTGGAAAATTCTGAAAGAGATAGGAATACCAGACCATCTGACCTGCCTCTTGATAAATCTGCATGCAGGCCATGAAGCAACAGTTAGAACTGGACATGGAACAACAGACTGGTTCCAAATAGGGAAAGCAGTAGGTCAAGCCTGTATATTGTCACCTTGCTTATTTAACTTATATGCAGAGAACATCATGAGAAATGCTGGGCTGCATGAATCACAAGCTGGAATCAGGATTGCCAGGAGAAATATCAGTAACCTCAGGCAAGAAAATGATACCACCCTTATGGTAAAAAGTGAAGAAGAACTAAAGAGCCTCTTGATGAAAATGGAAGAGGAGAGTGAAAAAGTTGCCTTAAATCTCAACGTTTAGAAAACTAAGATCATGGCATCTGGTCCCATCACTTCATGGCAAATAGATGGGGAGATAGTGGAAACAGTGACAGATTTTATTTTGGGGGGCTCCAAAATCACTGCAGATGGTGACTCCAGCCATGAAATTTAAAGACATTTGTTCCTTGGAAAAAAAAGTTATGACCAACCTAGACAGCATTTTAAAAAGCAGAGACATTACTTTGCCAACAAAGGTTCATCTAGTCCAAGCTATAGTTTTTCCAGTAGTCATGTATGGATGTGAGAGTTGTAGTATAAAGAAAGCTGAGTGCCAAAGAATTGATGCTTTTGAGCTGTGATGTTGGAGAAGACTCTTGAGAGTCCCCTGGACTGCAATGAGATCCAACCAGTCATCTTAAAGGAAATTACCCCTTAATATTCATTGGAAGGACTGATGCTGAATGATGCTGAATAATTTGACCACCTGATGCGAATAACTGACTCATTTGAAAAGACCCTGATGCTGGGAAAGATTGAAGGCAGGAGGAGAAGGGGACAGCAGAAGATGAGCTGGCTGGGTGGTATCACTGACATGAGGTACATGAGTTTGAGTACACACCGGGAGTTGGTGATGGATAGGGAGGCCTGGGATGTTGCAGTACATGGGGTCACAAAGAATCAGACACGACTGAGTGAATGAACTGAACTGACTGAAAAAATAAATTAATTTTTTAAAAAATATGTAGAAATGGAAAGCCTGTATAGGAAAAGGTGTTTAACATAACTAATAACCAGGGAAATGAAAATCAAAATCACAATGAGATATCTGCTCACACCTGTTAGGGTGGCTATTATCAAAACAAACCAAAAATGAAAACAAAAGATAGCAAGCACTGAACATGTTGTAGAGAAAAAAACGAGTCCTGTCTATATTGTTAGTGAGAATATAAATTGGTGCAGACACTATGGAAAATAGTAAAGTGGTTCCTCACAAATTAAAATTAATATTTCTACAAAATCAAGCAATTCTATTTCTGGACATACACTCCAAAAGAATTAAAATCAAGATCTCAAAGACTTATTTATACCCCCCTGTCCATTACAGAATTATTCACAGTAGCTGGGGGGTGGAAACAGTCTACATATCCATAGACATATGAATAGATAAGGAAAATGTTGTATATACTTACAATGAACTATTATTCAGCCTTTAAAAAATAAGTAAATATTGATATTTCCAACAAGATGGATGAACTTGGAAGGACATCCAAGGGTGGATGGACATCATGCTAAGTGAACTAAGCCAGACACAGAAGAACAAATACTACATTGTAACATGTATATGAGAAATCTTAGATATTCACACTCATAAACAGAAAGTAGAATGGTGGTTGAAATGGTTTGGCAAGAGGAAAATGAGAGATATTAGTCAAAGAGTATAAATGATTAATTTTATACAATAAATAAGTCCTGCTGCTGCTGCTGCTAAGTCACTTCAGTCGTGTCCGACTCTGTGAGAATAGACGGCAGCCCACTAGGCTCCTCTGTCCCTGGGATTCTCCAGGCAAGAACACTGGAGTGGGTTGCCATTTCCTTCTCCAATGCATGAAAGTGAAAAGTGAAGGTGAAGTCGCTCAGTCGTGCCCGACTCTTAGCGACCCCATGGACTGCAGCCTACCAGGCTCCTCTGTCCATGGGATTTTCCAGGCAAGAGTACTAGAGTGGGTTGCCATTGCCTTCTCCAAAATAAGTCCTAGATATCTATTATTCATTATAGACCCAATAGTTACCAATATTATATTATATTCTTAAAATTTTCCAATGAGGGTAGAACTTACAAAATTTTTTAACATACACACAAATATTAAAAGTGAAAAAAAAAAACTGCTTTGTGAAAGACAATGTCAAGGGAATGAGAAGACAGGCCACAGACTTGGAGAAAATATTTGCATAAGATATATCTGTTTACAATTATCCAAAAAAAAAGAATCCTTAAAATTCAACAATAAGAAAACAAACAGCATTTTCAAATGAATTGACGGCCTTAACAGAAACATCATCAAGCAAGATATTCAGATGGCAAAAAAAGCATATGAAAAGATGTTCCACAGCTTATATCATTAAGAAAATGCAAGTTTAAACAATGATATACCCCTACAAACTTACTAGAATGGTCAAAATCCAAAACATTCACAACACTAAACATTGTTGAGGTTGTGGAGCAAAAGGAACTCTCATTCATTGCCTGTGGGAGTTCAAAATGGTACAACCACTTTGGAAGATAATTTGACTTTTTCTTTCAAAACCAAATATACTATTGCCATATAATCCAGAAATCATGCTTTTTAGTGTTTACTCAATAGAACTGAAATCTTATGTTTAAAAAATCTGCACACAAATTTTTATAGCAGATTTATTCATAATTTCCAAAACTTGGAAGCAACTAAGATGTCCTTCAGCAGGCAAATAGATAAAAAACCATGGTACATCCAGACAAGGGAGTATTATTCAGTACTCAAAAGAAATGAGCTATCAAGACATGAAAATATATGGAGGGCCCTCAAATGCATGTTACTAAATGAAAGAAGGCAATCTAAAAAGGCTACATGCTGTATGATTCCAACCATGTGATTATTTTGGAAAAGGCAAAACTATGAAGACAGTAAAAAGATCTGTGGTTTTCAGGAGCCACGGGGTAAGAGGAGGATAAGAGGAGCACAGAAGATTTCTAACGAAATGAAAGTGCTCTGCATGATACTATAATGATGGGTGCATAGTATTAATACATTTGTTCAAGGTCATAGAATGTACAACATCACAAGTTAACTCTAATGTAAACTGTGAACTTTGGATGATTATGATGTGCCAATGAAGGTTCAATTGTAGCAAATGTACCACTTTGGAGATGGATGTTGATAATGGGGAAAGTGAAAGCGGAGAGTGAAAAAGTTGGCTTAAAGCTCAACATTCAGAAAACGAAGATCATGGCATCTGGTCCCATCACTTCATGGG
>NW_011489812.1:10486-10578 GCF_000754665.1 Bison bison bison | reverse complement strand
GATCAGCCCTGGGATTTCTTTGGAAGGAATGATGCTAAAGCTGAAACTCCAGTACTTTGGCCACCTGATGGGAAGAGTTAGCTCATTGGAAA
>NW_011489812.1:7566-10286 GCF_000754665.1 Bison bison bison | reverse complement strand
GGGATTGGGGGCAGGAGGAGAAGGGGACAACAGAGGATGAGATGGCTGGATGGCATCACCGACTTGATGGACATGAGTTTGGGTGAACTCTGGGAGTTGGTGATGGAGAGGGAGGCCTCGCGTGCTGTAATTCATGAGGTCACAAAAAGTCGGACATGACTAAGTGACTGAACTGAACTGATGCACGTATAGGGGCAGGTGGTATATGGGAAATTTTTGTACGTTCCTATAGATTTTGTTGTGAACTTAAAATTGCTCTAAAATTTTTCTCTAAGAAAATACATACAGGGGGTTAAAGAAAATTTTTGTAGGTTATGAATATATTTATAGCATAGATTATGGTGATGGGTTCATGGGTGCATGCTTATCTCCAAACTTATCAAGTTGTATATATTAAATATATATACCTTTTAATGTTAATCATACCTTAATAAAGTACTTTAAATAAAATTACAGTTTCATGGTATTTCATTGTATCAATATGTCATATTTTATTTAACTAGTCCCCTACCAATGGAAGTTTAAGTTTTGTCCAATCATTTCCTATTACAAATGTGGCAACATTGAGCAATATGGCATATGTGTCATTTTGCACATGACAATATATTTGTAAAATAAGTTTATAGAAGAGATATTACTAGGCTAAAGACAAACATATCATAATTTTGATAATTTTTCATAAGTGTTGAAACAATTATGTTCTGCCAATAATCAGGTAGATTGTCTATTTCTCCACAATCATACCAATGGAATGATATCAATTTTTTAAAATATTTGCCAATCAAAAAGATGAAAATGGTCTCTCAAAATTCTCTAATTATAAATAAGATTGAGAGTTTTTTTTTTAATGATATGTCTATCTGTATCCTTTTTATATTTCTAAATGGATTTGGGGGGTCATTTTCTTATGATTGGTAGAAACTCTTTGTACACTAGGAAGAATCACTCATCATGGATATAAAATAAAAACAGATTTTCAGAATTTTTTTGCTAATCTTGAAGTTTTTGTTTTGGTGATTTTGCCACGAGCTTTTGTTTTGTTTTAAGAAGTCAATGTCATCAACATTTTCTTCTTTGGTTTCTGCATTGTGCATCTCAGAAAAGCCTTTATTATTCCCAGGTTAAAAAGGAATCTTCCTTTGTGTTATAAATAACTTAGGGAGTTTATTTTGGTACACAAGTGTTGGCTTGCTGCTGAGACAGCACAGAGAGAGGTCTACACTAGTGGATGCTGGGTTTCCTGTGACTGCCTCAGCACATATCCCAGCCCAAGCCCAGCAAATACTCTGGCCATGTTCACCCCATGCCATAGCACAGCAGTGGATCTGGGACAGCCTTGACCAAGGAGAAACCTCTACAGGCAATCATTTCACCTAAATTCATAGAGCAGAGAAAGTTAAGCAAAATGAGAATACAGAGGAACTGGTCTTCATTGAAAGACAGAGAAACCCCTGAAAAATAATAATTAAAAAAAAAAAAAACAGAAATAAACAATTTACCAGGTAAAGAATTCAAAGAATAGGTTATAACATTAAATAACATTAAGTATACCAATACTCACATTATACAAGTCCCAGAAGGAGAAATGGAAGAGAAGGAGATTTAAAATATATTTGAAGACATTATAGCTGAAAACTTCCCAAACCTGAAAAATGAAATAGATATCCAGATACAAGAAGCATAGAATTGTCTGAAACAAGATGAACTTAAAGAGACCCATGCCAAGACATACCATAATTAAAATGGAAAAAGTTAAAGAGAGAATTCTAAAGGCAGTAAGAGAAAAACAAAGTTATATACAAGGGAATTCTCATATGGTTATCAGTTAACTTCTCTGCAGAAATTTTGCAGAGAAGGAGAGAAAGGAGTGCCAAGACATTCAAAGTACTGAAAGGGAAAGACCTGCAACCTAGGATATTCTACCCAGCAAAGTTATCATTTAGAAGATAAGGAGAGATAAAGAAATTTACAGACAAGCAAAAGCTAAAAGAATTCATAAATACTAAACCTACAGTAAACAAATATTAAAGGGTCTTCTCTAAGTGGAAAAATAGAATATATAGGAAAGGAAAGGATATATAGTAAAGATTTAGGATCAACCACTTAAACAAGCCAATACGAAGGTTAAAAATAAAAAACCTATAACTATAGCAGTTAAACAATAAACATGAAGATGCAAAATATGACATCAAAAACACAATATGTAAAGGATGGAAGTAAAAGCATAGATATTTTAGAATTTGAACTTAAATGACTATCAGTTTAACTCAAGTAGATATAGTTATAGGTCAACATCTATGAACCCCGTGGTAAACACAAATCAAGAATCTACAATTGATAAACAAAAACTGAAAAGAAAGAAATACAAGCATACTGCTAAAGAAAATTATCAAACCACAAAGGAAGAAACAAAAAGAAGAAATGAACAGAGAAGAACTAAAAAGACAACCTGAAAACAAGTACAAAAGTGCAGTAAGTACATTCTTATCAATAATCACTTTAAATACCAATGGACTAACTTCTCCAATCAAAAGACATAAGGTAGCTGATGAATAAAACACAAAATGCTTCTGTATTCTGCCTATAAGAAACTTCAGAGCTAAAGACATACAGACTGAAAGTGAAGTGATGAAAAAAGATACTTCATGCCAACTCAAATGAAAACAATGTGAGGGTAGCAATACTCATGCAAAAAATCGACTTTAAAAGAAAGTTTATAA
>NW_011489812.1:5889-7147 GCF_000754665.1 Bison bison bison | reverse complement strand
AAAGGGGTCAATAAGAGAAGAAGATATAACACTGGCATATATGGACCCAATAGAGGAGCACCTAAATATATAAAACAAATATTACTTGATATAAAGGAAGAACTTGATAATAATATGATAATAGTTGGAGACTTTAACATCCCACTTACATAAATGGACAGATCATCCAGACAGAAAATCAATAAGGCACAGGACTCCTAAATGACACAGTAGTCCACTTGTACCTAACTGATATCTACAAGACATTCTACCTCAAAACAGCAACATACACATTCTCTTCATATACACATGGATCATTCTCCAGGAGAGATCGCACAGTAGACCACTTACATATCCCAATGTTCACAGCAGCAGTATTTTCAATAGCCAAGATATGGAAGCAACCCAAGAGTCTATGAACAGATGAATGGATATAGAAAATGTAGTATGTATGCATGTGTATGTATACACACAGTGAAATATCAGCCACAAAAAAGAATCAAATTTTGCCATTTGCAACAACATGGATGGACCTAGAGAATATTAAGTGAAATAAGCCACACAGTGAAAAACAAATGCTGTATATCACTTATACATGGAATCTAAATAATAAAACAGATGAATGTATTCAGCAAAACAAAAACAGAATTGCAGATATAGAAAACAAATTAGTTCTTACCACTGGGGAGTGGAAAGGAGGGAGGGGCAAGATAAGGGTATGGGATTAACAGGTACAAACTACTATGTATAAAATACATTAGTCTCAAAATATATATTGTACAGCAGAGAGAATTATAATTATTATTTTATAATAACTTTCAATGCAGTATAAAAATACTGAATTATCATGCTGTATACCTGAAACTAATGCAATATTATAAATAAACTGTACTTTGATTACAAAAATCTCTAAAGCTGAAATGAAATTTTATTATCACTGTATGCATGCATGATAATTTGCTTCAGTAATGTCTGACTCTTTGTAACCCTATGGACTGTAACCTGCCAGGCTCCTCTGTCTGTAGGATTCTCCAGGCAAGGATACTATAGTGGGTTACCACACCCTCCTCCAGAGGATCTTCCCAACCCAGGGATAGAACCCACGTTTCCTGTGTCTCCTGCATTGCAGGCAGATTCTTTACCTCTGAGCCACTGGGGATCACTGCATATTTAAGTTTATATCCACTATATTAATGTATGCACAAACTAATTAAAATTGTAAATTAAAAAATAATTATATGAAGACAGTTCCTTTAGAAGATAAGTTTAGGACATTAAA
>NW_011489812.1:4493-5789 GCF_000754665.1 Bison bison bison | reverse complement strand
TAATAGTTCAATACTGCATTGGGTGGAGGTGTCAAGATGGTCCCTTAGGGGTCCACTCTGAGTTCAATACAATTCAGTATTTTCATTTACTAGTTAGAGAATAGAAGGGAGAAGATGCTAATAAAATTTGAAGGTGTTCTTGCACATTGCAGTATAAGCATAAAAACAGAGTGCAAGCAGGATAAATTTTAAGTGGGCAGAAATCAATAAAATGAGATTCTATAAAGCATTCATAAATGTAACGTGATTCACAAGGGAAAGAATAATCAAATGCACCAATATAAAATGGAATCACAAGAGGGTCTAAGGGTTATAGCAGAAAATAAAGTGAATATGTATCACCAGTATGACTGTCAAAACTCAAAGGCCAGTGCTGATAAAGTTACAAAATAAATTTTTTTCTTAGTGGGAAAAAAAAGAGAAGAAAGGTTGCCAGTCTCTATAAATACTTCAGTTAGTCCAGGGTGTCAACCTGAAAGGATTGACAGATAAGTAGTGTACAGTGAGGTGACTGAAAAATCCAAAGAATTCATATAGAAAAAAATAAGACAGGCATAAAACAAAGACAAATGGAGAAGAGTAATCAAAGAAACCAAAGTAGATATAGTTGATCAAAGTAGAAGCCAAGGAATGGACAAACAGAAAAGGGTGAACATGGGAGGGGAGGGAAGGAGAAGCCGCAGAAAGAGAAGAGAAAGGGGAGAGAAATGAAGAGAAGGAGGAAAGGAGACAGAACTTTCAAAAGGGATGAAAGAAGACAACAGAATATTGTCAAAAGAAGTTTGTCTCATGAATTCACTTCACAAAGAAATTATGCAAAGAATTAGTGATGAGTTCCCAATTTCTATTTTAATTGGAGTGTTCCCAAGGGATATACTTGCTGTAATTCAGATCCTTAGTTGAAATGATCTTCAGATCAGGGGGGCGGTCCTAAGATGGCAGAGGATAGGATGGGGAGACCACTTTCTCTCCAACAAATTCCTCAAAAGAACATTTGAACACTGAGCAAATTCCACAGAACAACTTCTGAACGCTGGCAGAGGACATCAGGCACCCAGAAAACCAGCTGATTGTCTTTGAAAGGAGGTAGGAGAAAATATAAAAGATAAAAAGACAGACAAAAGAGTTAGGGATGGAAATCCATCCCAGAAAGGGAGTCTTAAAAAGAGGAGAAGTTTCCAAACACCAGGAAACCCTCTAACCGGCGGGTCTGTTGGGGAGTTTTGGAATCTCAGAGAGCAACATAACTGGGAGGGAAAATAAATAAATAAATAAATAAATAAACCCCACAGATTA
>NW_011489812.1:2306-2608 GCF_000754665.1 Bison bison bison | reverse complement strand
GCTGGATTACTCTCTCCTACTTTTGACTCTCCTTTTTCTCCCCCAGGTCACCTCTATCTCCTCCCTCCCCCTTCTCTTCTCTACCCAACTCTGTGATCTCTGTGTGTGTTCCAGGCTGTGGATAACACTTAGGGAACAGAGTACTGCCTAGATCTATCACTCTCCTTTTGATTCCCTCTTTTCTGCTCCTGCTCACCTCTATCTCTTTCCTCCCTCTTCTCTTCTCTATGAAACTCTGTGAACCTCTCTGAGGGTTCCAGAATGTGGAGAGCACATAAGGAATTGATTACTGGCTAAAATGG
>NW_011489812.1:341-935 GCF_000754665.1 Bison bison bison | reverse complement strand
ACACAAAAATAGTGGGAGACTTTAATACCCCACTCACACCTATGGATAGATCAACTAAACAGAAAATTAACAAGGAAACACAAACTTTAAATGACACAATGAACCAGTTTGACCTAATTGATATCTATAGGATATTTCACCCCAAAACAATGGATTTCACTTTTTCTCATGTGCAAACGGAACCTACTCCAGGATAGATCACATCTTGGGCTATAAATCTACCCTTGGTAAATTCAAATAAATTGAAATCATTCCAATCATCTTTTCTTACTACAATGCAGTAAGATTAGATGTCAATTACAAGGGGGAAAAAAACTACTAAAAATTCCAACATATGTAGGCTAAAGAACATGCTTCTGAATAACCAAACAAATCACAGAAGAAATCAAAAAAGAAATCAAAATATGCACAAAAATGAATGAAAATGAAAACACAACAATCCAAAACCTATGGGACACTGGAAAAGCAGTGCTAAGGGGAAGGTTCATAGGAATACAGCCTTACCTCAAGAAACAAGAAAAAAGTCAAATAAATAACCTAACTCTACACCTAAAGCAACTAGAAAAGGAAGAAATGAAGAACCCCAGGGTTAAT
>NW_011489812.1:0-241 GCF_000754665.1 Bison bison bison | reverse complement strand
AAATGAAGCAGAGAAGAAAAAAGAAAAAAGAATTTTAAAAAATGAGGACAACATCAGGGACGTCTCTGTCAATGTGAAACACCCTAACATTCGAATCATAGGGGTCACAGAAGAAGAAGGCAAAAAGAAAGGCCGTAAAAAAATACTCAAGGATATAATAGCTGAAAACTTCCCGAAAATGGGGAAGGAAATAGCCACCCGAGTCCAAGAAACCCACAGAGTCCCAAACAGGATAAACCCA
>NW_011489811.1:10816-11827 GCF_000754665.1 Bison bison bison | reverse complement strand
TGATACAAACAGTTGACTCATTGGAAAAGGCCCTTATGCTGGAAAGATTGAGGGCAGAAGGAGAGAGGAGTGACAGAGGATGCTATGGTTGGATGGCATCACAGACTCCATGGACATGAGCTGGAGCAAACTCCCAGAGATAAGGAACCCCTTGGCATGCTGCAGTCCATGGGATCACAAAGAGTCAGACATGAGTTAATGACTGAACAACAACAACAATTATTTATGCACATTCTTGGCTTTCTTCTCCGAGTTCATTAATCATTACTGGAAGAATTTCAGTCTCTACAGTACTTTAAAATATCATGCGCATTATAAATGTCAATATTTGTGTTTGTTACCAACTGTGATTTATAAGCAAACAGAGCCTTCAAATGTTATTCTCTTTTGCATTTCTAGTACCTTGCACAGTGTCTGGCATTAGCTAGGAAGAAAGGGAAAAAGAGATAAAGAAAGAAAGAAAGTGAGAGTAGGAGGGAGGGAATGAAGGAGAGTGAAGAAAATATTGCCTGTATATTAAGTGCTTCTAAATGTTTATATACTGATGTTGGGCACACAAAAGGCAAAAATAAAATTTGTGAAGTAAAAGCAGAAAGCATTGAGAAAAACAACATTCATCCAAAAGATCACAGAGTTCCCATGCAAATTTGTTTCTTTTTTGCTAAGTGTAAATTTTCAGATTATGGAAATATTACATGAACATTATTTAAAATTAACAAGTAATAAAAACATTAAGAAGAAAATAAAAATAACTTTAAATTCTTCAGTCTAGATATAGACAATATTAGCATTTTGATGTAGGTTTATACTTATTTTTACTATGCATATTTGTTGGAGAGGGAGAGGGTGGGAAGATCTGGGAGAATGGCATTGAAACATGTATAATATCATGTATGAAACGAGATGCCAGTCCAGGTTCAATGCACGATACTGGATGCTTGGGGCTGGTGCACTGGGACGACCCAGAGGGATGGTATGGGGAGGGAGGAGGGAGGAGGGTTCAGGATGGGG
>NW_011489811.1:6287-7086 GCF_000754665.1 Bison bison bison | reverse complement strand
GCAGTGAGTCAGCTCTTCGCATGAGGTGGCCAGAGTACTGGAGTTTCAGCTTTAGCATCATCCCTTCCAAAGAAATCCCAGGGCTGATCTCCTTCAGAATGGGTTGTCATAAATGACCTTTATTATGTTGATATATGTTTCCTCCATATCCACTTTGTAGAGAGATTTTTTTTTTATCATAAATGGATGTTGGGTTTTATTAAATTATTTTTCTGCATCTAATGAAACGGTCATATTTATCTTCAGTCTTGTTAACACAGTGTATCATATTGATTGAGTTGCAAATATTGAACCATTCTTGGATCCCCAGGATAAATCCCAGTTGATTATGGTTTGTGATCCTTATAACATGTTGTTGAATTCAGTTCACTAGTATTTTGTTGAGGGTTTTTATATCTATGTTCATCAGGAAAATAATTTTCTTTTTTTGTCATGTCTTTGGTTTTGGGTAATGCTGGCCTCATAGAATAAATTTGGAGTGATACTCCCTCTTCAATTTTTGAAATAGTTTGAGGATTACAGGTATTAATTCTTTAAATGTTAGGCAGAATTTATCTGTGAAGCAGTTTAGTCCTGTAATTATGTTTCTTGGGTGCTGGGGACCAGCCCCAGCTGATCCAGGGTATTCGAAGGAGAGACGGCCTAGGCGACTATTTATATGCTAATTAGAGATATAGAGAACAATAGAATGAGGATAGCTCAGTAGGAAAATTCAGTGGAGAAAAGAAGCTGAGTAGCTTGGTTTACGCGGGAGACCAATAAAACTTCAAGACAAGAAGTTTGCACCACTTACGTAGCT
>NW_011489811.1:5156-6187 GCF_000754665.1 Bison bison bison | reverse complement strand
GTGCAGAGAAGACAATGGCACCCCACTGCAGTCCTCTTGCCTGGAAAATCCCATGGATGGGGGAGCCTGGAAGGCTGCAGTCCATGGGGTCGCTGAGCATTGGACATGACTGAGCGACTTCTCTTTCATTTTTCACTTTCACGCATTGGAGAAGGAAATGCCAACCCACTCCAGTGTTCTTGCCTGGAGAATCCCAGGGATGGGGGAGCCTGGTGGGCTGCTGTCTAATGGGGTCACACGGAGTCGGACACGACTGAAGCAGCTTAGCAGCAGCAGCAGATAATTAGTGATATTAAGGATCTTTTTATGTGTCTTTTGACCATGTGTATGTCTTCTTTGGAAGAATATCTATTCATGTTTTCTGCCCATTTTTAATCAGATTGCTTGCTTTTTTGAAATTGAGTTTCATGAGTTCTTTGTATATTTTGAATATTAACCCTTTACCAGATATATCATTTATATATATATTCTTCCACTTAGCAAGTTACCTTTTCATTTCATTAAGGGTTTCCTTTGCTATACAAAGACTTTTCAGTTTGATATACTACAATTGTTTATTTTGGCTTTCATTTCCCTTGCTTGAGGCAACAGATCCAAAGAGATATATTTAAGACCAATGTCAAAGAGTTTATTGCCTATGTTTTTTTCTAGGACTTTTATGAGTCAGGTCTTATACTTTAATTCTTTAGCCTATTTTGAATTTATTTTTATATATTGTATAAGAAAATGGTCCACATTTATTCTTTTGTGTATATCTGTCCAGTTTTCCCGTTATTAAAGAGATTGTCTTTTTCTCACTTTATATTCTTACCTATTTTGTCATAGATTAATTGATCATATAAGCAAAAGTTTAGTTCTGAGTTCTTTATTCTGTTCCATTGATCTATGTGTCTGTTTTTGTATCATTGCCATACTGTCTTGATTACTATAGCTTTGTAATATCGATTGCAATCAGAGAGCATGATATCTCCAGTTTTGTTTTTTCTCAAGATTGCTTTGGCTATTTAGGGTCTCTCGTGGTTCAATATGAA
>NW_011489811.1:486-2518 GCF_000754665.1 Bison bison bison | reverse complement strand
GGGATTGTTTTTTGATTACTGATTCAATTTCATTGCTAATAACCAGTCTATTCATAGTTTACATTTCTTCCTGATTCAGTCTTGGGAAGCTGTATGTTTCTAGGAACTTATCCACTTCCTCTAGTTTGTCAATTTTATTGGCATATAATTGTTCATAGTAATCTCTTATGGTTCTTTGTATTTCTTTCTGTAGCTTTGGTGTAAGTTCTCCTTTTTCATTTCTGATTTTATTTATTTGGGCTCTCTGTCTCTGTCTCTCTCTCTTTATGTCTCTCTCAATGTATCTGGCTAAAGCTTTATCAGCTTTGTTATCTTTTCAAAGAACCGTTTTTACTATTCTTTTTCCAGTCTCTATTTCATTTCTTTTGCTCTGATCTTTATTATTTTCTTACTCCTAATAACTTTAGGTTTTGGGGAACTTAAATACCAAATTAGTCTCTTATTTGGGGGATATGATGAAACAAACTCATGGAGAGTATTATTTGCCCAAGATCATATAGCTTGATAGTATGATATGAATAAGACATCTTAATTTTCATTCATATATTCTCTCTACTGTATTCTACCTTTAAAAATTGATGTACTTAAATTTTGGAGCAGTTTTAGGTTTATAGTTAAAATTGATTATAAAATACAGACCTCATTCCCATTTATCCTATCATTTACATCTTGTATTTTGAACTGGACTGTGATGGAACTATTTTATTTCTCTATACTCATCTAAGGCACAGAACTACTCTACATCATACCAATAGAAACAGCTTACATGGCCAAAGAAAAAGAATCCAAAAGCATGAGCAACTCTGAAAGAGGATAACAGAAGATATGGCTTAGAACACATATTTTTAGCTGACTATTTTTTAAAGTTGTTTTGTTTTATTCTTTAAATCAGATGTGATTGAGCTAAAATAAGCTCACATTTATATATTCAGCATTAACCAGAGAAAGACATTATATGGATAAATATTAAATTTCAAGAGCACACACACTCACTGGCATGATTTAATTTATTTAAGATCTGAGTCATGGGATTATTATTCACAATTTGGTTTAAACTTACTTTCTTATACTTAAGAACTTATAAAAATTTCCCACATAGTTTATCCCACATAATTAAAAAGACTGCATTGAAAAGGTAGTTCAAGACATAGTCTCATCACACTTCTTAAAAACAAAAACTGTAAAGCCATTAAATATCTTAAGATAATACTTTACTATAAGAAGAGAAGAACAAAGAAGGTTGGCTTTTGTGACAAACTTTAAAGAAATATGTATAAATAAGATAAACATACACAGATTTTAGAAATGATTAAGTTAAAATACCTCTGTAGGTCAAACTATTTATCTTTTTCTAGCTTATTTTTTCTGACTTTGATGATCTTATTCTGTACATATCAATATTTTATATTATTATTTCAGTACTATATATTATAGTTTCCACTGCGTTATAACATCTTTTATTCTTGCCTGTCATAGTCAGTATTTTGAGGGAACACATTCAAGTTCCTTATTTCAGTAATGTGTGCACTGCTAGGTTTGGAAAAGTTCAGAGGGTGCCAATGCTATTTTTATTTTACCATCTGATATATTGCTAAGAAAAATTGAGCATCCCAATGTCTGGTTCATAATAAGTGATCATAGATTTTTTTATCTTAACTTTTTTGGAATGCATGAATAAAAGAGTAACTGAATGCATGCATGGATAAATCACTCCAGGTAAGGTCATAAGAGAGATTGAAGTACTATTTTCAGAAATGATTCTTCAGGAAAACATTTAAGCATATGAGATAGTCTTGAAGTGAGCCAAAGGTAATATTTATATTTCAATATAACTATGAAGTACACCAGTACAAAGTTAATGTTTGCATGAGTCATACAGGTATGAAAAAAAAAATTCCATCACATTTGAGTGAAACAGCTACTTGAAGTAATGCTGCTTATTTCTCTCTCATCTCCTGAATATTTGCATCCTTTTATTTTTCCTTTAAGTGACCTTAACCACTGGTTAAAGTACACATACTTTAGAGACAGA
>NW_011489811.1:0-386 GCF_000754665.1 Bison bison bison | reverse complement strand
ACAGAAAGACCTTATTTCAAATCCCAGCTTTTGCTAGTTGTGTGATCTTGTTACAGAAACTTTATGAGTCTCTGTTTCTTTAAAGATAAAATTAGCAATCTAAGATTGTTATAAGAAATAAAATGAGATATTGCATGCACACATGAGAAACACTTAATACTTGCTTTTTGTTGTTTAGTCACTAAGTCATGTCTGACTCTTGTGTGACCCCATGGACTGTAGCCCACCAGGCTCCACTGTCCATGGGATTTCCCAGATAAGAATACTAGAATGGATTGATATGTCCTTCTCCAGGGGATCTTCCCGACCCAGGGACTAAACCCACGTCTTCTACATTGGCAGGCAGATTCTTTACCACTGAGCCACCAAGGAAGCCCAATACAATA
>NW_011489810.1:9618-10093 GCF_000754665.1 Bison bison bison | reverse complement strand
CTAACAGAAGCAGAAGATATTAAGAAGAGGTGGCAACAATAAACAGAAGAACTATACAAAAAAGATCTTTATGACCCAGATAACCACGATGGTGTGATCACTCACTTATAGCCAGACATCCTGGAATACGAGGTCAAGTGGGCCTGGAAGCATCACTATGAACAAAGCTAGTGGAGGTGATGGGATTTCAGTTGAGCTATTTCAAATCCTGAAAGATGATGCTGTGAATATGCTGCATTCAGTATAAAGCAAATTTGGAAAACTCAGCAGTGGCCACAGGACAGGAAAACATCACTTTTCATTCCAGTCCCAAAGACAGGCAATGCCACTGAATGCTCAAACTACTGCACAATTGCACTCATCTCATATGCTAGCATAGTAATACTCAAAATTCTCCAAGCCAGGTTTCAACAATATGTGAACCGTGAACTTCCAGATGTTCAAGCTGGATTTAGAAAAGGCAGAGGAACCAGAG
>NW_011489810.1:4251-5660 GCF_000754665.1 Bison bison bison | reverse complement strand
ATCCACCCCTCTAGGTCATCACAGAGTACCAAGCTGAGTTCCCTGTTCTATACAGTAGCTTCCCACCAGCTATCGATTTTACACATGATAGTGTATATATGTCAGTGCTACTCTTCTAATTCATCCCATGCTACACTTCCCCCATTGTATTAACATATCCATTCTCTATGTCTGTATCTCTATTCCTACCCTGAAAATAGGTTCATCTGTACCATTTTTCCAGATTCCATATATATGCATTAATATACACTATCTGTTTTTTCTTTCTTTTAAATTTTTAAAAAAATTAAAAACAATTTTTACTTTACAATTTTTTTAAAAAATTATTTTTAATTGGGTGAAAATTGCTTTACAATGTTATATTGGTTTCTGCTATATAACAATACAAATAAGTCATAATTATACATACATCACCTCCCTCTTGAGCCTCTGTCTCCTCCTCCCAACCTACCCCTCTAAGTGATCAAGAGAGCCAGGCTGGGCTCCCTGCGTTATATAGCAACTTCTTATCAGCTATCTATTTTACACACGGCAGTGTATATATGTTGATGCTACTTTCTCCATTTGTTCCACTATCTCCTTCCCCTACTGTGTCCACAAGTCCATTCTCCATATCTGAATCTCTACCGCTTCTCTGCAAATAGGTTCATTACACCATTTTTCTAGATTCCATATATATGTGTTAATATGCAATATTTGTTTTTCTCTTTCTGGCTTACATCACTCTGTATGACAGACTCTAGGTTCATCCACATCACTACAATGATGCAATTCCATTCCTTTTCATAGCCCAGTGTTATTCCATTGTATATATGTACCTTATCTTCTTTATACATTTCTCTGTCAATGGACATTTAGGTTCTTTCCATGTCCTGGCTATTGTAAATAATGTTGCAATGAACACTGGGGTACATGTATCTTTTTGATTTATGATTTTTCTCAGGGTATATGCCCAGTAGTGGAATTGCTGGGTCATATAGAACTTTTATTTTTTAGCTTTTTAAGGAACTTCTATACTGTTCTCCATAGTGGCTGTATTAATTTACACTTCCACTCACAGTGCAATAGGGTTCCCTTTTCTCCACACCCTCTCCAGTACTTATGGTTTATAAACTTTTTTATGATGGCCATTCTGACTGCTGTGAAGTGGTACCTCATTGTAGGTTTGGTTTACATTTCTCTATTAATTAGTGACATTGGATATCTTTTAATGTGCTTGTAGGTCATTTGTATGTCTACAAAGTAGAGAAATTAAAAAGGATAGGGAAATGCACTATGAGTCTGAAAATGTCTACAAATATATTTTTGACTGTTGTGATAAAAAATAAAATAATAAATAATAAATAAGGAATAAAAGATAAAAAATAAATAAAGAATACATCAAAATAATAAAATAAAGAATAAATAAA
>NW_011489810.1:0-1129 GCF_000754665.1 Bison bison bison | reverse complement strand
ACATCCATACATGACTATTGGGAAAAACCAAAGCTTTGACTACACAGACCTTTGTCAGCAAAGTGATGTCTCTGCTTTTTAATGTGCTGTCTAGGTTGGTCATAGCTTTTCTTCCAAAGAGCAAGTGTCTTTATTTCATGGCTGCAGTCACCATCCACAGGGATTTTGGAGCCCAAGAAAATAAAAGTCTGTCCCTGTTTCCATTTCTCCACATCTATTTGCCATGAAGTGATGGGACCAAATGCTATG
Source organism: Bison bison bison (assembly GCF_000754665.1). Classification (NCBI taxonomy): domain Eukaryota; kingdom Metazoa; phylum Chordata; class Mammalia; order Artiodactyla; family Bovidae; genus Bison; species Bison bison. The sequence continues at coordinate 880 of NW_011489810.1, read as the reverse complement.
GTCTTAGTTTTTTGAATGCTGAGTTTCAAGCCAGCTTTTTCACTCTCCTCTTTCACTTTCATCAAGAGGCTCTTTAGTTCCTCTTTCTGCCATTAGGGTGGTTCCATCTGCATATCTGAGGTTATTGATATTTCTCCTGGGAATCTTGAGTCCAGCTCGTGCTTCTTCCAGCTCAGCGTTTCACATGATGTACTCTGCATATAAATAAATAAACAGGGTGACAATATACGTCCTTGATGTACTCCTTTCCCAGTTTGGAAGCAGTCCGTTGTTCCATGTCCAGTTCTAACTGTTGCTTCTTGACCTGCATGCATACATATTTCTCAGGAGGCAGGTAAGGTGGTCGGGTATTCCCAACTCTTTAAAAAATTTTCAGTTTTTTGTCATCCATCCACACAGTCAAAGGCTTTAGGATAGTCAACGAAGCAGAAACAGATGTGTTTCTCTATCATTCAATGAGTATTGACAATTTTATCTCTGGTTCCTCTGTCTTTTCTAAATTCAGCTTTAACATCTGAAAATTCTCAGTTCACATACTGTTGAAACCTAGCTTGAAGGATTTTGAGCATTACCTTGCTAGCATGTGAAATGATTGCAATTGTACAGTAGTCTGAACATTCTTTGGGATTGGAATGAAAACTGACCTTTTCCAGTCCCGTGACCACTGCTTAGTTTTCCAATTTGCTGGCATATTGAGTGCAGCACATTCACAGCATCATCTTTTAGGATTTGAAATAGCTCAGCTGGAATTCTATCACCTCCACTCGCTTTGTTCTAGAAATGCTTCCTAAGGCCCACTTGACTTCACACTCCAGGATGTCTTGCTCTAGGTGAGTGGCCACACCATTGTGGTTATCCAGGTCATGAAAACTTTTTTTGT
>NW_011489809.1:9450-9854 GCF_000754665.1 Bison bison bison | reverse complement strand
CTTCACTTTCTGTCATAAGGGTGGTGTCATCTGCATATCTGAGGTTATTGATATTTCTCCCAGCAATCTTGATTCCAGCTTGTATTTCATCCAGTACAGCATTTCTCATGAGGTACTCTGCATATAAGCTAAATAAGTAAGGTGACAATATATAGCCTTGATGTACTCCTTTCCCGATTTGGATCACAGTGGTACAAATGGCAGCGTTACTTACACTACAGCCTGGGCTTGCTACAAAGTGCTTTCTTGATCTGAAGTCCACCCAGAGCTGCAGAATTTTGTGTCACCCATTATATGGGTCAGAACAGTATTCCAAATTATGTAATATGCTTTCCACAGAATCTATAGAAGCCTAGCAGGATTTGTGTTTCTTTGGTAGTGGTTCAAAATGTTGGTTGCTATAA
>NW_011489809.1:4552-5235 GCF_000754665.1 Bison bison bison | reverse complement strand
CATAGTCAATAAAGCAGAAATAGATTTTTTTTTCTGGAACTCTCTTGCTTTTTCCATGATCCAGTGGATGTTGGCAATTTGATCTCTGGTTCCTCTGCCCTTTCTAAAACCAGCTTGAACATCTGGAAGTTCACGGTTCATGTATTGCTGAAGCCTGTTTCGGATAATTTTGAGTAATACTTTACTAGCGTGTGAGATGAGTGCAAATGAGTGCAGTAGTTTGAGCATTCTTTGGCATTGCCTTTCTTTGGGATTGGAATGAAAACTGACCTTTTCCAGTCCTGTGGCCACTGCTGAGTTTTCCAAATTTGCTGGCATATTGAGTGCAGCACTTTCACAGCATCATCTTTCAGGATTTGAAATAGCTCACCTGGAATTCTATCACCTCCACTAGCTTTGTTCGTAGTGATGCTTCCTAAGGCCCACTTGAATTCGCATTCCAGAATATCTGGCTCTAGGTGAGTATTAACACCATGGTGATTATCTGGGCTGTGAAGATCTTTTTTGTACAGCTCTTCTGTGTATTCTGGTCACATCTTCTTAATATCTTCTTCTTATGTTAGGTCCATATCATTTCTGGCAGAATGTGGCCACTGGAGAAGGGAATGGCAACCACTTCAGTATTCTTTCTTTGAGAACCCCATGAACAGTATGAAAAGGCAAAAAAATAACACATGGAAAGA
>NW_011489809.1:0-499 GCF_000754665.1 Bison bison bison | reverse complement strand
TTCTAAATCCAGCTTGAACATCTGGAAGTCCTCATTTCATGTACTGTTGAAGTCTAGCCTGGAGAATTTTGAGCACTACTTAGTTAGCATGTGAGATGACACAAGATGGTTATTAAAAACATGAAAAGATACTCAACATCACTCATTCACAGAGAAATGCAAAATCAAACTACAATGAAATATCACCTCACATAAGTAAGAATGGCCATTGCCAAAAAAAATCTACAAACAAAAAATGCGAGAGAGAATGTAGAGAAAAGGAAACACTCTTGCAAACTTGGTGGGAATGTAAATTGATATAACTACTATGAATAATAGTATGGAGATTCCTTAATAAACTAGTAATAAAACTACCATATGACCCAGCAATTTTACTACTGGGCATATACCCTGAGAAAACCATAACTGAAAAGGAGACATGTAACCTAATGCTCATTGCAGTTCTATTTACAATATTTACAATAGATAGTCGACAGAAGCAACCTAGATGTCTATTAAC
>NW_011489808.1:18660-19005 GCF_000754665.1 Bison bison bison | reverse complement strand
CCAGTGTTTAGCACAGTGCCTGCATATAACAGAGGTCAATAAATGCTTATTGGATAAATGAATAAATATTTGTTTGCAAATGTACCTATACATTTTTACATATAAATTTGTACATATACAGATACATACAGCTGTGATCACAGATAACATGTACACAGATATACATGCTTATGTGTAATATGTGTACACACACATGCACATGTGTACACACACCCACAACAACAAGTACATAGACACAATAGATAGACAAAATAATATAACAGACACACAGAATTTAGGGGGTAAACACCACAATATTAACAGTGATCATCTCTAAATGGGGGATATGTTGTATTTCTTTTATAT
>NW_011489808.1:13711-15511 GCF_000754665.1 Bison bison bison | reverse complement strand
TTATGTTGTATGGTTTGCCTTGGAAACAAACTGAGATCATTCTATCGTTTTTGAGATTGCACCCAAGTACTGCATTTTGGACTCTTTTGTTGACTGTGAGGGCCACTCCATTTCTTCTAAGGGATTTTTGCCCACAATATAATAAAATGGTCATCTAAATTAAATGGACCATTCCCATCCATTTTAGTTCACTGATTCCTAAAATATCAATGTTCACTCTTGCCTTCTCCTGTTTGAACACTTCCAATTTATCTTGATTCATGGAACTAACATTCCAGGTTCATATGCAGTATTGTTCTTTACAGCATTGGACTTTGCTTTCACCACCAGACACATCCACAACTGGGCGTCATTTCTGATTGGCTCAGCCTCTTCCTTCCTTCTGGAGCTATTTCTCTGCTCTTCTCCAGTAGCATATTGGGCACCTACCAACTTGGGGAGTTCATCCTTCATTGTCACATCTTTTTGCCTTTTCATACTATTCATGGGGTCCTCACAGCAAGAATGCTGTAGTGATTTGCCATTTCCTTCTCCAGTCCAACATGTTTTATCAGAACTCTCCACCATATCCCATCTGTCTTGGGTGGCCCTACACAGCACTGCTCATAGTTTCATTGAGTTAGACAAGGTTGTGATCCATATGATCAACTTGGTTAGTTTTCTGTGATTGTACACCTAGTGCAGAACCTAAAATAAAAAACTTACTGTTGGAAAACCTCATAGAAAAAAGCATATCTATTCCTGACCTATCAAATGCAATGCTAGTTATCTTTTTAAATTTTTCAAATTGAGGAATAATTACTTTACAATATTGATTTGCTTTCTGCCAAACATCAACATGAATCAGTCATACGTATACATATGTCCCTGTACTCTTGAACTTCCTTCCCACCTCTCACCCTTTCCACCCCTCTAGGTTGTTACAGACCCCTAGTTTGAGTTCCCTGAGTTATACAGGAAATTTCCAATGGCTATCCATTTTACAAGTCATAGCATAGATGCTTTCATGCTACTGTCTCCATTTGTCTTACCCTCTCTTTCCTCCCCTCCACCATGTCCATACATCCAGCAGTATATCTGTCTTCATTTCTGCCCTGCAAATAGGTTCATCAGTACCATCTCTCTAGATTCCATATATATATATACACACATATATATATGTGTGTGTGTGTGTGATATATATTTGTTTTTGTCTTTCTGACTTAATCCACTCTGTATAATAGGCTCTAGGTTCATCCACCTCATTAGAACTGGCTCAAATGCATTCTTGTTTATGGCTGAGTAATATTCCATTTTATATATGCACCACAGCTTCTTTATCCACTCATCTGTCAATGGACATTTAGGTTGCTTCCATGTCTCAGCTAGTGTAAATAGTGCTGCAGTGAACACTGGGGTACATGTGTGTTTTTCAATTTTGGTTTCCTCATGAAAGTGGTATCGCTGGGTCATATGGTAGTTTTATTAATAGTTTTATAAGGAATCTCCATACTGTCCTCCATAGTGTCTGTATCAATTTACATTCCCACCAACAGTGCAAGACCATTCCCTTTTCTCCACATCCTCCCCAGCACTGGTTTGTGGATTTTTTTGATGGTAGGCATTCTGTGTATTGATCTTGTATCCAGTGATACTGAATTTGCTGATTAGCTCTAATAATTTTGTTATATAATCTTTAGGATTTTCTACATACAATATCATGTCATCTGCAAATAGAGTTTCACTTCTTCCTTTCCAATCTCAGTCACCTTTCCAATCTGGATTCCCTTTATTTCTCATTCTTCTCTGATTGCCATAGTT
>NW_011489808.1:12243-12420 GCF_000754665.1 Bison bison bison | reverse complement strand
GATAGCTACTCTGGCTTTCTTTTGATTTTCATTTGCATAGAATATCTTTTTTCCATCCTCTTACTTTCAGTCTTTATCTGTCACTAGATCTTAAAGTGGGTTTCTTGTAGACATCATATATATGGGTCTTGTTTTTGTATCCATTCAGCCAGTCAGAGTTTATTAGTTGTGGTGTTT
>NW_011489808.1:9658-11047 GCF_000754665.1 Bison bison bison | reverse complement strand
ACATTACTTGTTCCTTTTCCCTTGCTGCTTTTAATTTTTTTTCTTTGTATTTACTATTTGTTAGTTTGATTAGTATGTGTCTTGACATGTTTCTCCTTGCGTTTATCCTATATAGAACTCTCTGTGCTTCTTGGACTTGATTGACTATTTTCTTTCCCATATTGGGTAAGTTTTTTTTTTAACCATAACCTTTTCAAAAATTTTCTCAGACCCCTTGTTTTTCTCTTCTTCATCTGAGACCACTATAATTAGAATGTTGGTACATTTAACATTGTCCCAGATGTCTCTGAGGTTATCCTTAATTATTTTGATTCCATTCCTTTATTCTGCTCTTTAGCAGTTATTTCCACCATTCTATCTTCCAGCTCACTTATCTGTTTTGCCTCAGTTATTCTACTATTGATTACTTCCAGAGTACTTTTAATTTCAGTAATTGTGCTATTCATCTGTTTATTTCCTCTAGGTCCTTGTTAAGTGTGTTAATTTATTCTTGCATTTTCTCCATTCTATTTTTGAGGCCTTAGTACATCTTTAGTATCATTACTTTGAATTCTTTTTCAGGTAGTTTGCCTATTTCCTCTTCATTTGTTTGGTCTTGTGAAATTCTACCTTGTTCCTTCATTTGTGCTGTATTTCTCTGTCTTTTCATTTTTTTCTAACTTAATGTGTTTGAGGTCTTCTTTTCCAAGGCTTTATGGTTGTATTTCTTCTTCCTTTTGGGTTCTACCCTCAATAGTTAATGTTGGTCTAGTGGTTTGTGTTGCCTTCGTGTTGGGGGTGACTTGTGCCTGCATTTTATCCCCTCTGATAGGCAGGGTTGTGTGAAGTGGTATATTTTGGAGTGTCTGAGGGAATCCTATCTGGTGATGACTGTTTTTGTGTTTTTGTCTTGTTTGTTGCTTGGGTGAGGCATCCTGCACTGGGTGCCGTCAGCAGCTGTGTGATACTAGGTTTTGTATACAGGTGTAGGCCTTCATGGAATTTCTCACTAATTAATACTCCCTGGGATTAGGAGTTCTCTGGCACTCTGAGGTCCTGGATTCAGTACTCCCACTCCAAAGACTCAGGCCCAATCCCTGGTCAGGGGACTGAGATTCCTCAAGTTGTTTGTTATGGCATTAAATGGGATTAAAACAAACACACAGAGATGAATAACAAAACATTGAAAGAAACAAAAGACAAACCCAGACAAACGGTAAATACAAATCAAACAGAAAATTACAAAAACAGTGGAACATATACACATACACATACTTAACACATACACAAACATAACAAAAATATTCCAAAGAAATGAAAGTACAAGAGACGGACTTGGCAAGCAAAGGAAACCAAAAATGATATCAACCAATTGAAAACAGAGCCAATTAAAACTTAAACTGGAAAACA
>NW_011489808.1:6060-9011 GCF_000754665.1 Bison bison bison | reverse complement strand
TTTTTGAAACCTACACCAAAGTCTTCTAATACTTCTAGGAAGGTCTCTGAAACTTGTGGGCAGCATGGAGTCAGTCTCACATCTGGCCTCAATTCAGTTCCTAGTAGCTCCTAAAGTTCACAGTTTCTCCTAGAGTCCACAGTCTGTTCCCCACCTGGACATAAGAGAGTGAAGGCTGAGGCTCATTAATGCTCACTTGCTCTCTTGGGCTGGGGAGAGAGGAGGATATGGCAGCCACATATGAGTTGTACAAGGGAATGCCTATGAAAGTAGTAAGCTGTTGGATGCTGTTACAGTCTAAGGCAGCTTGTGAATTTTCCCAGAGAAAACTGGGGTCTAGGGACCCCAGTTCATGGGTCTCTAGAAAGAGCCAAGCTGTTAAAGTTCCCTGCAAGGTGTGGGCAGTAACCTGTGCCTGCTCATGGCCTGGTGCTAGCTGCAACCTCTGGGATTGGCAATGTATCAGCAGTGTTTTTTCTGTTGCTTCCAACACCTTTCCTGGCTTTGGCAGTGGCAGGCATGTCTAATCCACAGCCTTGTCAAAGTAGCACTCTCAGCACACATTGTCAAGGCCACCAGCCCCCTACCTCTCCCTGGGATCTTCATTGGAGCCTGGCTCCCTGCATGGCCACTCCCCCATTCCAGGTTGGGGCTTGTAAGCTGCTTATGGGCTGAGAAGTGCTGTTAGGCAGCTTTCTCAGTATTTTGCCTTCTGAGTCGCTGCTGTTGCACAGCACTCTGAGGTTTCACAGCTCCCCACTTGGTCCCGCCTGTGAGGGGCTTTATAAGTGCTCAGAAACTTTTCCTCCTTCATGACTCCCTACCTCTCTTGGGGCAAAAACTCCCGCCCTGAAGTCCTTTGTCTTTGTGTGTGTGTGTGTTTATCCTTTGTCCTACCTCATTCTAAGGAGATTTGCTTGCTTTTTTGGAGGTTTGGAGTGTTCTGCTGTCATTTAGAAGCTGTTCTGTAGGACTTGTTCCATATTCTGATGAATTTTTTATGTATTTGTGGGAGGCAGGTGATCTCCCCATCTTACTCCTTCATCATCTTCTTCTGTCCTACAATGCTAGTTTAACTCTATAACCTCATCTGGAATCAAAAACTTAGAACTGGAAGGGATCTGTGAGTGGTACCACACTTCCTTTGACAGAGAAACTGAGGCCAGGAAAGAAATATCTTATCCAAAGTCACACTGTGAGTTTGTGGAGGAGCTGACTTAAGAACTCAGGAGTCCTGAGACCCTGGCCATAGTTTAATCTGCAAGCACAACCATTATACATGGTTCTCTGCTGAGGCAGAGTAAGAGAAAACCCTTGCAATAGGAAGCTGCCATGTACCAAGGCATACCTGGTAACAGAAGGCAGGGACAGGCTTTTTGAACATACCTCTTGTAACTGAGATTCTTTCTTTTTGGAAGACAGATGTAAGTGCCGATCCAGTAAGGAATAAAACCTCTCTCCATCCTTTTCAAATTTCTTTTTCCGCTCCTAGAGGTGAGAGAGAAGGTAAAGAGTAAGATGTCTGTGATTTTAATTTAATCTGCTCAGAAATGAGAATGAACAACACAGTGTCAGAAAAGCAAGTCAGGATTTTGTCTCAGCAGTTTCAGCTTCTTCAAATATAACCTTGAACAACTTCACCTATGCAAAGGGTAGTTCCTATTGGTATAGCTAAAGGCTCTGGGAGCTAATGCTCAGACAATGGCACTTAAAATTCACCTGTATACCAGTTAATTTTTTTTTCTCCTCAATATTTTCACATGTATAAACTACATTAATTTTTGAAAAGAAGAAGGAACACAATAGTCAACAGTGAATATGCCTTTCAAATGTTAATTTATAATGCATATAGACAGTCCAATAATAAGTAAAACATTCCCCCAAAAATTGGAATCTAAGACTGAATCTGTAAATTATAAGTTCTTTGATACTGTTTAAGCATTTCAGTACAACATGTTAAAAGATGATGTTAAAGATATGAAAAAATCCTGCAAGGCTTAACTGAAAATCAGGAGTTGAAAAGCCTTATGAGGGATGGAAGACTCACTCGTTATTTGTGTTAAGCTCTCTGCCTCTCAGCACAACAATTAATAGAAATCACACAGTCTCCAAAGGAGCACTAAGAATGCTAGCTTGTCACAGACTAATGCTGACATCCTGGAATCCTCTCAGCACCACATTGGGAAATTCATGTAAAAAGCTTGCGTTGTCACATAGGAAATCTAAACTCACTGAGTACCTATAGCATGCCAAGTATTAGATGAGGCAAAGCAAGTTACACACAGGAAAAGAATATACCTCACCCGTGGTTTATTTCTAGAGGCAATCTATTGCTGGGCAGAAAGCCAGAACAAAACTGAATGACCTCTTATCTGTCAAGAATGTGCTTTTTACATAAACTCAAAATGAATTAAAGACCTAAATGTACGACCAGAAACTATAAAACTCTTAGAGGAAAATATAGGCAGAACACTCGATAACATAAATCAAAGTAAGATCCTCTATGATCTGCCTCCTAGAGTAATGGAAATAAAAACAAAAGTAAACAACTGGGACCTGATTAAACTTAAAAGCTTTTGCCCGGCAAAGGAAACTAAAAGCAAGGTAAATAGACAACCCTTAGAATGGGAGAAAATCAATAAAACAACTGACAAAGGATTAATTTTCAAAATATACAAGCAACTCATACAACTCAATACAAGAAAAACAAACAACCCAATCAAAAAGTGGGAAAAAGACCTAAACGGACTTTTCTCCAAAGAAGACAGACAGAAGGCTAGAAAACACATGAAAAGATGTTTAACATCACTCATTATTAGAGAAATGCAAATCAAAACTATAATTAGATACCATCTCACACCAGCCAGAATGGCCATCATCAAAAAGTCCACAAACAATAAATGCTGGAGAGGGTGTGGAGAAAAAGGAATGCTCTTGCACTGTTGGTGGGA
>NW_011489808.1:4237-5225 GCF_000754665.1 Bison bison bison | reverse complement strand
GGGGTGGGATGGGGAGGGAGATGGGAAGGAGGTTCAAAAGGAAGGGGATATATGTATACCTATGGCTCATTCATGTTGAGGTTTGACAGAAAACAGCAAAATTCCGTAAAGAAATTATTCTTCAATAAAAAATGAATTAATTAAAAAAAAATACTAGGAATGAAACCACCATATGACCCAGCAATTCCACTCCTAGGCATATACCCTGAGAAAACCCAAATTAAAAAGACATATGCATCCCATTGTTTACTACAGCACTATTTACAATAGCTAGAACATGGAAGCAACCTAGATTTCCATTGACAGATAAATGGATAAAGAAGTTGTGGTTCATATACACAATGGAATATGACTTAGCCATAAAAAGGAACATATTTCAGTCAGTTCTAGTGAGGTGGATAAACTTAGAGCCTATTGTACAGAGAGAAGTAAGTCAGAAAGAGAAAGATAAATATCATATTCCAACGCATATATACAGAATCTAGAAAAATGGTAGTGAAGAATTTTTTTACAGGACAGCAATGGAGAAACAGACATAGAGAATAGACTTACAGACATGGGGAGAGGGGAGGAGAGGGTGAAATATAAGGAAAGAGAAGCAAAGACACTTACATTCAGTTCAGTTCAGTCGCTGAGTCATGTCGGACTCTTTGTGACCCCACGAATTGCAGCATGCCAGGCCTCCCTGTCCATTACCAACTCCCGGATTTCACTCAAACTCACGTCCATCAAGTTGGTGATGTGATCCAGCCATCTCATCTGCTGTCGTCCCCTTCTCCTCCTGCCCCCAATCCCACCCAGCATCAGAGTCTTTTCCAATAAGTCAACTCTTCACATGAGGTGGCCAAAGTACTGGAGTTTCAGTTTTAGCATCAGTCCTTCCAAAGAACACTTAGGACCAATCTCCTTCAGAATGGACTGGTTGGATCTCCTTGCAGTCCAAGGGACTCTCAAGAGTCTTCTCCAACATCACACTTCAAAAGCATCA
>NW_011489808.1:733-1919 GCF_000754665.1 Bison bison bison | reverse complement strand
TCCAATACTTTGGCCACCTCATGCGAAGAGTTGACTCTTTGGAAAAGACTCTGATGCTGGGTGGGATTGGGGGCAGGAGGAGAAGGGGATGACAGAGGATGAGATGGCTGGATGGCATCACTGACTCGATGGACATGAGTTTGGGTGAATTCCAGGAGTTGGTGATGGACAGGGAAGCCTTGTGTGCTGCAATTCATGGGGTCGCAAAGAGTCAGACACGACTGAGCAACTGAACTGAACTGAACTTTATTTTACATTGTCAAATAAAATTAAGATAATCATTAAAATAGTTTTTTAGGAGACTTATTAATAATCGGGGAGCCTCGACTATAGGCTTTGCCCCAACTCAGATACCAAACACAGGAGATAGAGATTTTCATACAAAAGATAGGTAGGAAAAACTGTTCCTCCAGGTGTTGAATCTATTTCAAGTAGCAATTGTTTGAAGAAAGCATGGAAGTCCGAAAATGTCAGTGACTTCTCTAAAAATAGATCAAGTTCTGTCGGTCACTTTTTCCTCCACTTCTATTTTTAAAATTAAAACTATGAGATAGAATTCATGTATCATAAAATTCACCCCTTTTAAATAAATAATTCAGTTTTTAGTATATCAACAAAGTTGTGCAACATCACTGTTATCTAATTCCAGTATACTTCCATCACCTCAAAAATAAATCCCATACCTATTAATAATCATTCCCTGTTTTCCTCTATTTCTCCTCTAAAACCACAACTTACTTTGTGTCTCTATGAATTTGTCTATTCTAGACATTCATATATCTGGAATCATACAATATGTTGCCTTTTGTTACTGTTTTATTACACTTAAAATAATGGTTTTAATGTTCATCCCTATTGTAGCACGTATCAGTACTTCATTCCTTTCTATGGCAAAATAATATTTGACTATATGACTAAATGGATATACTATATGTTCTTTATGAATTCTTCAGTTGATGGACATTTGAGTTATTTCCATTTGGGAGTGGTCATAAATAATGCTGCCATGAATATTCACATACGAGACTTTATGTGGTCATGTTTTCAATTGTTTTGAGCATACACATATGCTCAGTAGAATTAGAGTCATATGGGTGACTTTATTTTTAAGTTTTTTTTTCTTTTTTTTTAATTTTATTTTATTTTTAAACTTTACATAATTGTATTCGTTTTGCCAAATATCAAA
>NW_011489808.1:0-306 GCF_000754665.1 Bison bison bison | reverse complement strand
GCATGCCAAACCTCCCTGTAATCAAAAATCTGTGTATAACTTATAGTCCACCCTCCAAACACATGGATCCTCCACATTTACAGTTCCACATCTACCGATTCAACCAACAGATTTTGTAGCACTGTAATATTAAATATCAAAAATATCGACATATAAGCAGACCTATGAAGTTCAAACCAATGTTATTGAAGGGTCAACTATATATTCTTTGGAGAAATGTTTATTGAATTATTTTTCCCATTTTTAAATTTGGTTCTACCTTTATATTTCTCCAAAGACATACAGATTGCCAAAAAGTACATGAAA
>NW_011489807.1:10536-11065 GCF_000754665.1 Bison bison bison | reverse complement strand
CATTTCTTTACCATCTGAGCCACAAGGGAAGCCCAAGCATATTGGAGTGGGTAGCCTATCCCTTATTTAGGGGATCTTCCTGACCCAGGAATCAAACCGGGGTCTCCTGCATTGCAGGCAGATTCTTTACCACCTAAGCTACCAGGAAAGCCTGTATTATGTCATACCAGTGACCAAACTACATAAAGACAGCTGTTGAAGACAATACGACTCACCCATATCATATTATACCTGTAGAATTAATTTATTAAAAAATGCTCCTTGTCTCTATTCAAAATTTCCTCGATTTATAGCTTTTACACTTTCTATATTACACAACATGAAAATTTAGACTCTCTTTATGAACCAATCAGAAACTGGAGGACATGCTGGACACCTGTTAATTTCTGTAAGACATCTTTCAATATTCAAAGGACCAAGAAATACTGTTCTAATACATCCTGGTCACAAGGAGAAGTTCTTATCCTATAAGATATTTACACCATCCATCCCTTCCAAAGGCTGAACAATAATTTATTAGATCATTCAC
>NW_011489807.1:5133-7192 GCF_000754665.1 Bison bison bison | reverse complement strand
AAGGGAATCTTTGGTCCAAGTCAAGTACGACATTATAGATTATTGAACAAGGCTGAATTCATTGATATGGATACACCTACCAAAGTTTTGGGGTTAAATATGGTAAGGTGAACTTTGCTGCTGCTGCTAAGTCGCTTCAGTCGTGTCCGACTCTGTGCGACCCCATAGGCGGCAGCCCACTAGGCTCCTCTGTCTCTGGGATTCTCCAGGCAAGAACACTGGAGTGGGTTGCCATTTCCTTCTCCAATGCATGAAAGTGAAAAGTGAAAGTGAAGTCGCTCAGTCGTGTCCGACTCTTAGCGACCCCATGGACTGCAGCCTACCAGGCTCCTTCGTCCATGGGATTTTCCAGGCAAGAGTACTGGAGTGGGTTGCCATTGCCTTCTCCGAAGGTGAAATTTAAGCGGCTTTATTTGATTGGTTAATTGAAACTGGAACTTGCAATGGCTTATGTTCAAAGACTCAGATACTAGAATTTACATGGCACTCTGCAGAGGAAGAAATACAAGTGTTTAGGGATGTTGTAGTGTACTTATGTGCATCCTGAATAACCACCCCAAACACTATAACCTTTGAGAGGGCTGAGAACACATGCCTTTCCCTAACTGTGTGTGCATGCTCAGTCACTTTAGTCATGTCCAACTTTTTGCACCATATGCACTGTAGCCCGCTAGGCTCCTGAATCCATGGGATTCTCCAGACAAGAATACTGGAATGGGTTGCCATGCTCTACTTCATGGAATCTTCCCCACCCAGGGATCGAACCTGCAGCTCCTGCATTGCAGGCAGATTTTTAACCGCTGAGCCACCAGGGAGGCCTGCCTTTTCCTAAGACATTGTGAAATACCTTCAGATGGGAGCACTGACTTTCCAGAAATATCTTAGAGAGTAGCTTTCTTCTGTATAACAGTGCAGAGAGTAGAAGATGCCACCACTGAATGAGTTTCAGTAGGGGTGCTTGCATTCCAGGATGATACAGACTGAATGTGTAACCATCAGAGACATGGTGGATGCAGTTCACAGTCAGCAGGAACAAAATCATAATCATAATATTTTGACGTATGGGATTTTTGGCACTAGTTTATTAACCAAAGACATTTTATAGATATGTAGTCTATAAAAAATATTTTTATAACAGAAAGATGCTGAAGTCATGTAGCCAGAAGCCTGACACAAACAGCCAAAGTGTCAGCTTGTAGACAAGCCAATTCACAACACTAAGGCCCTTTGACTGAGGGAGAGCCAGGCTTCCTTGAGGAAGAGTCCTGCAAGCTTGTGAATCTTTTCTTCAAACCTTCCCCAAAGTGATCTAGAGTCATTTACAAAGGTTATTTTATACTAGGAAAAAGGAAATATCCATATCTTTCATGAATTATTAGATAATGGTCTCAATTGACAACAATTTTTGGAGACAAAAAAAAAATGTCATTGTTGTCTATTAGTCAAAGGGCAAACACAGCAGTCAAGTGATTAAAGTAGAATAGGTCTAAATCAGTCTCCCATAGGATTAGTGGAGCAAAAACTCATCCTGTAGTTAATTTTTTCCTAAATGGGAAAATAAACCAAAAGCAATATTGATTCCCAAAGGAAACTACTGAGAAGAGTCTTACCATCAAAGATTTGAAAAATGCACATTCAGCTTAATTCAATTGTTTGGCCTGTGCATATCTTGAAGATTGATTATGAATTATTGTAAAGTTAATCAGATGGTTATTTAATTACAGCTGCTGTTACAGCTATGGTATCTTTACTGGAACAAATCAACACAGCCCTGGCAAGGGTACATAACTATTGATCTAGCAAATGCTTTTATCTCTATGCCAATTTGCAAGGAGCAGCAGCAAAGGTTGATTTTCACTGCATTGTCTCAAGGCTATGTCAATATGCATAGTCTCTGCCATAGGAAGGTTGACAGAGCTGTTTATAACATTATACTTCAGAAAATCAAAGTAGTCTTCTTTATTGATAACAGCAGGAAGATTGGACCTGATGAACAGAAATTAGCAAAATACTTTATGGTAAAGAACCTGGACATTTGGAACAAACTGTGGAAAATTCT
>NW_011489807.1:581-2220 GCF_000754665.1 Bison bison bison | reverse complement strand
TCTAGGAAACAGTTAGTTTGAAATATATTTTCCCTCCACCTAAAAACATGGAATTTTTATAATACTTCTTATGGGAAAGAGTTACTTAAAGGAGGTGCACAGATGAACTAGATTTCTAGATATAATTGTACTATATGGATTTTTACCAGAGCAATTAAGAATGAGAAATTTCAATAGGAAGATATATGCAAAACATAACTGAAGAATTTCATGTAATCAAGACATAAGCCTATACTTTAAGCATTAAGTAATTACACAGGAGAAAATTGTTCCATGGTCTAGCAATATTGAGAGCAACCAGTCTGATATTGACAAAAAGAACCGAATGAAATGGGTTAGAAACAAATTCAGAAATTAAATACCTCATGTGTCCTGCCTTTCAGTGCAATGATGCATAATGTAGGCATAGTACTTAGAGCAGTTACTAGGGAACCTGACAAAATGCAGATTCTTTCTCAGTAGATACTACATTTCCAACAAGCTGTCAAGTTAAACAGATGAAGATGTAGGGGGTTGTGACTTAGCATCCTTTGTTTTCATAATATATAGCAGTACGCCCAGCAAATGAGAGCTAGTAAAAGATTACTGATGCATAAAACTGATAATATTACTGATGAATACTACTGGTGAATAAAAAATTCTACTTATCACTTTACCAGATATGAAATGTTTTCTAGAGATATAAATAAATACAGTTTGGGGATGCTGCAACACTTAATAGCTTATTTAGATCACTTACAGTTTTAGCACACTAAGAAGAATGGGAAACTGAAATACTTAAATATCACGTAACTTCCTTCTCTGGTTGTGGCTAAACACTCATCTGATCCAAGCTGTCACACATAGTTTCTGCCCTCTGGGATTTGCAGACAGAATCGCTTATAAGTTGTATGCATGTGTGCGCTAAGTTGCTTCAGTTGTGTCCAACTCTCTGCAACCCCATAGACTGTAGCCCACCAGGCTCCTCTGTCCATGGGATTCTCCAGGCATGAATACTGATGTGGGCTGCCATGCGCTCCTCCAGGGGATCTTCCCAATCCAGGTATTGAACCCGCATCTCATATCTCATGCATTGGCATGCAGGTTCTTTACCACTAGCGCCACCTGGGAAGTCCTGCTTATAAGTTATATGTGAGTATTAGGCATAGAAGGTCATGCAACCTCAGGGGCTGAAAGTGACTCATCTGCATCTCACCATGATCGATTGTGGGCAAGAGAAGTAAAGGAAGGCAGGGTTCAAAGAGAAAGGAACAAAACACAAATAGAAAAAAAAAAGAACGGCCATAAAGAAAGCACACAGGGCAATGGTGAGATGGAGGAACGGTGGTCACAGAAGACTTCTCACATTCTTGTTTGAGTTGTAGATAAGGGTTTTTTTTTTTTTTTTTGCTGCTTTGGTTTTCTTTAAACCCCTTTTATTGTTGCCTTCATTTTAACACGTGTTTTTTTTTTTTAACCAAACAATCCTATCATAAGAAAATTCAAATTCTATCATTCTCTCTCTCAATACATGAAGAAGCTGAGGCCAAGAGACCTTATGAGTGACTTTTGCCCCAAATCATATGTCTGAGAAGTTTAGCCACTCCTCAGATACCTAATCAGGGGAAATAAGGTTATCCTAAAAAAAAAAAAAATATAT
>NW_011489807.1:0-481 GCF_000754665.1 Bison bison bison | reverse complement strand
TATATATATATATATGTGCACCCATGTTCTCCCTCCTACAAAATGAATTCATGTCAAGAAATTTATACTGGAGAAAATTCTAAGTGAAACATGTTCATTGGAATGTTGGTATGGTAACAAAAAATGGGGGAAAACACTCAATGTACAACAGCAGAATGGTTATTTAAATTATATAACAGGAATCCCATTATACTTTACACAGGCATTGAAAATGACTGTTACAAAACCATGTAACAATATTGATTTCTGAGCTAAAATGTTTAGTTCATAAAACAAACAAAAAAAACTGTTTATTAAAGGCATTGCAACCTAGTAAAATTTATTTTTTTATAGATAACAATGAAAGGAATCAGATCTTTTGCTAACTATTTAGTTTTTGTTTATGGAATGTCTAGAAATAGCTATAAAATTGGTCATTTCTACCAATAATACTAAAATAATAAGAAATGAAATAAACATATAAGTGAACTGATATTTACAT
>NW_011489806.1:18841-19390 GCF_000754665.1 Bison bison bison | reverse complement strand
GTCCAGTTCTAACTGTTGCTTCCTGACTTGCATATAGGTTTCTCAAGAGGCAGGTCAGGTGGTCTGGTAGTCCCATCTCTTTCAGAAGTTTCCACAGTTTATTGCGATCCACACAGTCAAAGGCTTTGGCATAGTCAATAAAGCAGAAATAGATGTTTTTTTTCTGGAACTCTCTTGCTTTTTCCATGATACAAACCACATAAAATAGTCTTCAAATAAAACATAAAAGGGAAAGGGACTTCATTCAACTTGTATTAGTCTCTGTGTGTTCTTTCCCACATATAGCATATGAATATTCAAATATATACATAAGTGTGCATTAACCTCTCCCCTTTATTAAATGAATAGTAGAACACAAAGATCTATACATTTTCTCACTTAAAATTTATTTCCTAATATTTTATATTTAAAAAATTCTCCAATAAATAAGTTGGACATGTCATTTCTAGATATATATGTATGTATATATATGGAATAAATTCCTATGAATAAAATTGATCATTAAAGGATATATGCATTTGTAATTTTGAAATGAATTGACAAATTGTC
>NW_011489806.1:14031-14500 GCF_000754665.1 Bison bison bison | reverse complement strand
AGTAGAGATGATGAATAGATACAAGGGACTGGATCTGATATACAGAGTGCCTGAAGAACTATGGATGGAGGTTCATAACGTTTTACAGGAAGCAGTGACCAAAACCATTCAAAAAGTAAGAAATGTAAAAAGGAAAACTGGTGTCTGAGGAGGCTTAAATAGCTGAGGAAAGAAGAGAAGAGAAAAGCAAGGGAGAAAGGGAAAGATATACCTAACTGAATGTAGAGTTCCAGAGAATAGAAAGAAGAGATAAGAGGTCTGCATAAATGAGCAACACAAAGAAATAGAAGAAAATAATAGAATGGGAAAGACTAGAGATCTCTACAAGAAAACTGGAAATATCAAGGGAATGTTTTGCACAAGGATGGGCACAATAAAGAACAGATATGGTAAGGACCTAACAGAAGCAGAAGAGATTAAGAAGACGTGGCAAGAATATACAGAAGAACCACACAGAAAGGTCTTAATG
>NW_011489806.1:9029-10222 GCF_000754665.1 Bison bison bison | reverse complement strand
AATACTAGAGTGAGTAGACATTCCCTTCTCCAGGGAATCTTCCCGACCCAGGCATTGCACCCAGATCTCCTGCATTGCAGGCAGATTCTTTACCCTCTGAGCCACCAGGGAAGCCCATTCTTCTTACTATCACTCTCTCAATATTTTTCTCTTTTTTTCCTTTTATTCTTTTTCAAATTGTTCTAACCTTTTTCTTTATTCTTTTAATTTTTTATAACCTAATTTTTCCTTTTTTTAAACTATCTTATTTTTAAATAAATTTCTTTACCTACTTTTACAGTATACATTCATTATATTACATTTTCCCCTGTGTTTTTGAATATGTATTTTTTTCTAGTCTAGATTTTAGTATCCATTTTCATTTACCAGTTTGTCTATTAGCTTGATTACTCTCCTCTTTTTTGACTCTTGTTTTTATTCTTTTTTTTTTTTTCTTTTCTCTGTTATTTTTTCCCTCTTCATTTCTCTTTGTGAGTCAGTTTCTTTGGCTGTTCTGGGCTGTTGAGTGTTGATTTCACCATTAGACTTGGGGTTTTGTCTTCTATGCTGTGTGACCTGTGAAGATTTTGTGCTACAGTAAAGGGTCAAGATTGAACCCCTAAGGTGGGAGACCCAAGACCAAGACTTTGGACCACCAGAGAACTCCCAACTTCATGAAACATTAATTGACAAGAGGTCTCCCAAAGGTCTCTATCTGAACAATAAGACCAAGCTCCACTCAAAGGCCAGCAAACTCCAGTGCTGGATGCCTCAAACCAAACCTTTAGCACAACAAGAACACAACCCAGCCAATTAGCAGACTGGCTGCCCAAAGCAATACCAAGCCTACTGACATCCCAAAACAAATTACTGGACACGGCACTGCCCTTCAGAAAGACACAATCCAACTCCATCCACAAGAACACAGGCATAAGTCCCTTCAACCAGGAAACCTTCACAAGGCACAGATACAACCCCACACATGGTGAGCAGGCTCCACAATTAAGAGGAACTAAGACCTTCCAGCCTGCAGAAAGGAGACTCCAAATACAGTAAATTAAACAAAATGAAGAGAGAGAAACATACAGCAGTTGAAGGAACATGGTAAAACCCCACAAGACCAAACAAATGAAGAGGAAATAGACAGTTTGCCTGAAAAAAGAATTCAAAGTAATAATAGTAAAGATGATCCAAAACCTTGAAAATAAAATGGA
>NW_011489806.1:4904-5425 GCF_000754665.1 Bison bison bison | reverse complement strand
GATCATACACCATGATCAAGTGGGCTTTATCACAGGGATGCAAGGATTCTTCAATATACCCCAATCAATCAATGTGATACACCACATTCATAAACTGAAGGATAAAAGCCACCTAATCATCTAAATGACACAGAGAAAGCTTTTGACAAAATTTAACATCCATTTATGATAAATACTCTCCAGAAAGTAGGTACAGAAGGAACATACATCAACATAATAAAGGCTACATATGACAAATCTACAGCAAACATTATTCTCAATGGTGAAAAACTGAAAACATTTCCCCTATAATCAGGAAAAAGAGAAGGTTGCCCACATTAACCACTATTATTCAACATAGTTTTGGAAGTCCAAGGCACAGCAGTCAGAGAAGAAAAAGAAATAAAATGAATCTAGCTGGGAAAAGAAGTAAAGTTCTCACTGTTTGCAGATGACATGATTCTTTACATAGAAAACTCTAAAGATGCCACCAGAAAATTACTAGAGCTAATTGATGAATATAGTAAAGTCACAGGATATAA
>NW_011489806.1:4402-4804 GCF_000754665.1 Bison bison bison | reverse complement strand
CACAAACAGATGGAGAGATATACCATGTTCTTGGTTTGGAAGAATCAATATTGTGAAAATGACTATTCTACCCAAAGCAATCTACAGATTCAATGTAATCCCTATCAAACTGCCAATCATATTTTTCACAGAACTAGAACAAAAAATTTCACAATTATTATGAAATTAAAAAAGACCCTGAATAGTCAAAACAATCTTGAGAAAGAAAAATGGAGCTAGAGAAATCAATCTTCCCGACTTCAGACTGTACTACAAAGCTGCAGTCACCAAGACAGTATGGTACTGGTACAAAACCAGAAATATAGACCAATGGAGCAAGATAGAAAGCCCAGGGATAAACCCACATACCTATGAGCACCTTATCTTTGACAAAGGAGGCAAGTATATACAATGGAGAAAAGA
>NW_011489806.1:3907-4302 GCF_000754665.1 Bison bison bison | reverse complement strand
AGAATTAAATGTAAGGCCAAAAACGATGACGTTCTTAGAAGAAAACATAAGCAGCACACCCCTTGACATAAATCACAGCAAGATCCTCTATGATCCACCTCCTAGGTTAATGGAAATAAAAACAAAAATAAACAAATGATACCTAATGAAACTTAAAAGCTTTTGCATATCAAAAGAAACTATAAACAACGTGAAATACAACTCTCAGAATGGAAGAAAGTAATAGGAAATGAAACAACTTACAAAGGATTAATCTCCAAAATATACAAGCAGCCATACAGCTTAGCACCAGAAACACAAACAACCCAATCAAAAAGTGGGCATAAAATGTAAACAGACATTTTTCCAAAGAAGACATACAGATGGCTAACAAATACATGAAAAGATGCTTAACA
>NW_011489806.1:0-482 GCF_000754665.1 Bison bison bison | reverse complement strand
CTCTAGGCAGGAAACACAAGACAAGGAAAAGACCTACACAAAATAAACCCCAAATAATTAAGAATATGGTAATAGGATCATACATGTCAATAATTACCTTAAAAGTAAATGGATTAAATGCACCAACCAAAAGATATAAATTGGCTGGGTGGATGAAAACACGTGTATGTCCACTTACTACATCACTCTTTTACCCTCCAAATTGTATGCAATTATTTTATATTGTTAGGTTAATCATATTCCCAATATAGCTTGGAATTGTAATTATCTTTTTTTTCTATCTGGCTATTGATTGTGAAAACTTATAAACATCTTTCACTATTGTGATTATGTAACTATTACTCCATGAAATTAAAAGATGCTTGCTCTTTGGAAGAAAAGCTATGACAAACCTAGAAGAATTGATGCTTTTGAACTGTGGTGTTGGAGAAGACTCTTGAGAGTCCCTTGGACTACAAGGAGATAATCCCAGTCAATCATAA
>NW_011489805.1:12505-13222 GCF_000754665.1 Bison bison bison | reverse complement strand
AGCATGTAGGCGGAGAGCAGCAGGGTAAGGGAACCCAGGAGAACAGTTCTGCTACATGGCTCAAAGTCTCAGGTTTTATGGTGATGGGGTTAGTTTCTGAGTTGTCTTTTGCCAATCATTCTGACTCAAGAATCCTTCCTGGTGGTGCACGCCTTGTTCAGCCAAGATGAATGCAAGAGAGAAGGATTCTGGGAGGTGGTCGGACATGTGGTGTCTCATTTTGACCTTTCCCGAACTCTTCCGGTTGGTGAAGGCTTATTAGTTCCATGTTCCTTACCAGGACCTCCTGTCGTAGAACAACTCATGCAAATGGTTACTATGGTGCCTGGCCAGGGTGGGCAGTTTCAATCAGTGTGCTTCCCCTAACACTTCCAACGAATATTCAGGGTTGATTTCCCTTAAGATTGACTGGTTTGATCTCCTTGCTGTCCAAGGGACTCTAAGGAGTCTTCTTCAGCACCACAGTTTAAAGGCATCAATTCTTTGGTGCTCTGCCTTCTTTACAGTCCAGCTCTCACAACCGTACATGACCAATGGGAAGACCATAGCCTTGCTATACAGACTTTTGTCAGCAGAATATGCCTCTGCTTTTCAACACTGTGTTGAATTGAGAGAGTAACATTGACATATATGCACTACCATATGTAAAATAGATAGCTAATGGGAAGCTACAGTGTAGCACAGGGAGCTCAGCTCAGTGCTCTGTGATGGCCTAAA
>NW_011489805.1:11695-12405 GCF_000754665.1 Bison bison bison | reverse complement strand
TGGGTTGTATGTATACATGTAGCTGATTCACTTTGTTCTACAACAGAAACTAACACGTTGTAAAGCAATTATACACTAATTAAAAAAATACTGTCAGACGTTTATCTGGCCAGTGAATTTTAGGTCTTTTATTTCTTCTTTATATTTTTCTGCTTTTCAAACCTAATAATCTTTTAAAGAGTGATATGGAAAAATTTTTACTGCAAGTTTGGTCTATTAAAAGCAGCCCCAAGGGGGAAAGAGATGCCAGGAGGAATTATATGGATTGTCCTAGGGGTTGGTCCCTGGATGCATTTTTCTCCTATTGCCTAGGTGAAAGGGCAAAAAGTTAATTAATAAAGCATCAAGGTTCTCAATCTCTTCTCTTCTCTCCTTCAAGGAAGTAAAGAGATGTAGTCTTTCCAGTTTAGCAGCCCCCACCAGGAGACCAATTCAGTACCTGGTGAGTTCTGGAGCTTTTGTGATACAGAAATAGATAGTGAACTGAGGAAGACAATGTCTCAAAGGTGGGCCAAGAAGAGGAAGTATGTAAAGAGAAGAAGCTAAACTAATCTACATAATAAAGAAAGGAAAGATATTCAGCAGAAAGAGAGGGAAAAGAGTATTTGAAGGCATTTTTGCAAATGAGCAGCTCCAGAGATATTAGGGTGGGAGGTGTAAGAAAACTGAAAGATAAAATAGGATATAAACAAGTATTGTTGGTATAAACT
>NW_011489805.1:10674-11139 GCF_000754665.1 Bison bison bison | reverse complement strand
TGGGAATACCAGACCATCTGACCTGCCTCTTGAGAAACGTATATGCAGGTCAGGAAGCAACAGTTAGAACTGGACATGGAATGACAGACTGGTTCCAAATAGGAAAAGGAGTACATCAAGGCTGTATATTGTCACCCTGCGTATTTGACTTATATGCAGAGTACATCATGAGAAACGCTGGGCTGGATGAAGCACAAGCTGGAATCAAGATTGCCGGAAGAAATATCAATAATCTCAGATATGCAGATGACACCACCCTTATGGCAGAAAGTGAAGAAGAACTAAAGAGCCTCTTAATGAAAGTGAAAGACAAGAGTGAAAAAGTTGGCTTAAAGCTCAACATTCAGAAAACTAAGATCATGGCATCCAGTCCCATCACTTCATGGCAAATAGATGGGGAAACAGTGGAAAGAGTAGCTGACTTTATTTTTCTGGGCTTCAAAATCATTGCAGATGGTGACTGAA
>NW_011489805.1:7912-8460 GCF_000754665.1 Bison bison bison | reverse complement strand
GTGGAGAGCAGTAGGGTTAGGGAACCCAGGAGAACTGCTCTGCCACATGGCTCCCAGTCTCAGGTTTTATGGTAATGGGGTTAGTTTCCGGGTTGTCTTTAGCCAATCATTCTGACTCAGAGTCCTCCCTGTTGGTGTATGCCTTGTTCAGCAAGATGGATGCCAGAGAGAAGGATTCTGGGAGGTGGTCGGACATGTGGTGTCTCCTTTTGACCTTTCCTGAACTCTTCTGGTTGGTGGTAGCTTATTAGTTCCATGTTCCTTACCAGGACCTCCTGTCATAAAACAACTCATGCAAATGGTTACTATGGTGCCTGGCCAGGGTGGGTGGTTTCAGTTAGTGTGCTTCCCCTAACAACTCCCCCCAGAGACTTCATACTCAAGATACCTCTTGGGAATTGGGACGGAGGTCTCCTTCTTCTGTGACTTCTTCCTGCTGTGCATGGTCATAGGCCTGCCTAGCAGAGCAGAAGTCTTTCTCTACCTGATCTAAGTCAAGGTATTTTTTTTTTTTTTTTTGCCTGAAACCAGCATTCACCCTTGTAATA
>NW_011489805.1:6545-7812 GCF_000754665.1 Bison bison bison | reverse complement strand
CCTGAAACCCAGTCTGGACCTGGCACTTCGGGGAGACTTGTAGCCAGGTAGCCAGTTGCCTAGTTTTATAAAAAGTAAGGTTGAAGTTAGTAGCTTCTAACAGACATTGTTTTGAGAATGGTGGCATCCAGGCCTAACACGACTCAGAAAACTCAAGTGTTTAGCAATACAAGGTCTAGTCTGAAATTACACCCATAGTATCACCTAATTATTTCTCAGGATGTATGAACCATAGCTACTCTATTTTGACTGTAAAATTTTCTGTAAATTTTCTGTAAATTAACTGTAAAATTTTCCTTAATAGCCAAAGCAGATGTCACCATTAATGATGTCAGTGCTTTTCTAGGTATGAGAAGATGCAAGAATTGGGACTCATAAAATCTTTTCCTGAAAAGATCTAACTATCTGAAGGCCTGTTCTGCCAGTTTTTCCCAGAGTACAGAGTGCCTCATTCCTGATTTTCATCCTGAACTCCTTTCAGGAGAGTTGAAGGTCAGCAGTTGCAGTGGCCATGATTTAATCTTTGTAGACGTAGATGGCAAGTGTCAGTTTTCAGTTGGTAGAGCCCCTTTTTGCTCATAAACTTAACCATGATATTGAGGGAGGCATTTCATGACCATTTTATCCCATGGTGCTGAGAATGTCCATTCTCAGGTTTGGCAAAGATTTTGTTGACAGGCCACTCAATGTGCTGTTACTGGACTAGGCCATAAAACAGTAACCAAAATTCTCTGGATCACCTGTCTTACTAGCCTCTTGGTCCAGGAAAACATTCCCTCTTATTGCTTCTTCCCATATATAGAGTTACACTGTTACCATCATCCATCTCATATGGGAATACATATTATTTTATCAGAGGCCTCAGTCACACATTTGGCAATGTAAGAAACAGCAATTTTATAGGACAGGTGAAATATGAATAACACAGCCAGCAGTATTAGTAAAGTCACAAGTAAGACTTAAGAGCTTCCGTTGGATGTAGCCCAGTATATCCCAGGTCATCTGACTTAGTCTACTCTGTACAAATCTTTATCTTCCAGGGAAATTATATATTGGCACTGTCTATAAGGCACATAGCCCAGTTTTCTAGTGTTATTAGACTGATTATCCTTAGTATGATTTAGTTGTTTCCAACATAGAGGAGACTTTAAACCTAAATTACCATAGCCTGGTGTTATCTATATAAATCCATCCCATAATTGTGGGAGATTTTTTTCCTTTGCTGAAACTTTGCTTGTTGCTCTGATTGAGCTTGAGTAATAGAAGA
>NW_011489805.1:5856-6445 GCF_000754665.1 Bison bison bison | reverse complement strand
AAAGCAGGGCTGGGAAACTCACACCAAAGGCTTATCACAGGTTTCACCTAACAAATCTAGGTGAATTCTCCCCTTTTTAAGGTCTCAAAAATTCCTGGAGATTTTTGTACCTGTTAGTGAGATAATCTTCCTAACTCATTTAATAAACTTACTGGAAACCTAAGAGTTTCCAATTTCTGGAGGAGTCAGATAGAGAGAAAATATATTCGTTTTGTTTATAACATATAATTTTACCAAATTACTGTCATAATTAGTTTCAGAGGAAGATTTTCCCTACTCCCAGAAAACACAAGATTCAAACCCATAAGTTTTCAGATAGAAACCATAAAAGTTATAGGGATATTAGCTGGTTCATTCAATCCTTTTGTTAACTTTTGTGAAGTCATCAGGTTTTCCATTAGAATACCAGGACACATCAGAATGCTAAGAACTCCATATAATTTCTAGGATATCTATATTAGTACTTTTACCATACATTATAACATGAGAGGATTTATTATTTCATAATATTTTTCATGTAATTTAACCAACCAAATAAACACAATTAGTTTAATATCTCTCTTTGGGATGTTTCAGGAGCCCTCTGAAG
>NW_011489805.1:5092-5756 GCF_000754665.1 Bison bison bison | reverse complement strand
GAGGAGACTTTAAACCTAAATTACCATAGCCTGGTGTTATCTATATAAATCCATCCCATAATTGTGGGAGATTTTTTTCCTTTGCTGAAACTTTGCTTGTTGCTCTGATTGAGCTTGAGTAATAGAAGAAAACTCAAATTTATGGCCAGAGTCAGAGCAGGCATTATTAATTGGCCCGGTGAGGGAATCCCATCTAGTAATATCAATAGGGACCTGAATATGACTATAATTTTTTTTTTTAAGTAAATTTTCTCAGGGCCAACCAGTTAGAACCTTGTAGTAGAGAAATTTACCAAGGTAACCCAGAACTAGACACAGGTAATTGGTCATAAATTCAACAATTGGATTGATTTCTAAAATTAGCATACAATCAGGCCTATGATAGAAAAGCGTGTGATTTATATGCAAAGGTCTAAGAAGTCAAGAAAACATTATAAATGGTCATACGAATCAGGCTCAGGATCTTGGTCAAGCTGTCTGCCTCTGATGTCGTCGTCTTCTCATCCTGGTGTAGTGTAGTTTCTCCTGATAAAAAGGTCCTTCCATCCAGGTTGGAAACGGAACCTTAAATTATGTCTTTTTCCAGTCCTAGTTGCAGGTCATGAGGCATCTGATCTTCATTCTAAGACAGATTATTGAGATGAGCTTCAGAAACAAACAGGGT
>NW_011489805.1:1959-3240 GCF_000754665.1 Bison bison bison | reverse complement strand
GAGTGGGTTGCCATTTACTTCTCCAATGCATGAAAGTGAAGTCGTTCAGTCGTGTCTGACTCTTTGCGAACCCATGGACTGCAGCGTACCAGGCTCCTCCGTCCATGGAATTTTCCAGGCAAGAGTACTGGAGTGAGTCCTAAAGCATAATTACTCTTAATAGAGTTTATCTAAAAGCTCATATCTCATTTACATTTTTTTTAGAAGTTTCTTCACTCAAGGTAATTTCCTTGTTGACAAACTTGTAACAGATATGATAATATTTAACTTATATATTAAACCGAGGTACAATGAAAATATTCTACTTAATGTTAATTACTCTAAGACATGTCTATATTAGATAAGTCAACAAACAAACACTAATATCAGGTATTTAATACTGAATATCTCCCAGTTCACATGAACCTGGAATTTATTGTTTAATTTAGAATTATTTGATTTGTAAGTGCTTACTTTTCTTTAAGCCAATTAAATAGAACTCATTTACAAATTAACCTCAAAAATATTACCCAGAGACAAAGACATACCAAGACATACTTAGACAGACACAAGGCAAGATCTAGCTTCATTTTCTAAGCTTAGTCATAAATTAGATATTACAATATAAATTTACTAGTTTATAAAAACAGTTGGAATAAATAAAAATTTAAAGGCTTTTTCCCATTTTTCCTCAGTCTCGGTAGTTAGAGATGGTCTAGATAAGTGTTTCTGAGAACAGAGCCAGAGCCCTGGTCTCAAGGCACAGGGAAAGAAAATCAAGTTCTAACAAAATGGTGGCAGGTATAAACCAAATGGTGGCCAGACAAAGCAAAATGGCCGTCAAAAGTCACAACACAGAACACAGAGTTAAAACACACACATAGACCTGGCAGTTCTCATCAGACACTCCCTTAAATACAAGAATGCAGTCTCTCAGAAAACCTCCCATAGAGACACAGAACTTCAGATCCAAGAACTAACAGAGTAAATGAAAATGTCTCAAGTCTTCAAAGATTTCAAAGGGAGGAAAGGAAGCCAGGTTGAAAGAAGAAGGGGGAGGAGGCGGGAAAGGAGGGCAAAAAGTGTGGCCTTACACATGTCTCCTGCCACCTGCAGATACCCAGACATTACAGGATTTTACCCTGGGCCTCCAGAGATGAGAGGACTGGAACTCGACCCTACCAGAAACCAGACCAGCACAGAACCAGAATTCAAGTTCTCTGCCAAGAGGTAATCAGTCTCCAATCCTCAGCTCAGGCTGAGGCCCTTCGACCAGATTCCTGCGTCCAGGACCGGGGGACT
>NW_011489805.1:0-1859 GCF_000754665.1 Bison bison bison | reverse complement strand
AAATATGCTAAGGAAATGTTAGAGAAATGGAATGCTTGGGTTTAAGTTTCCATTTCCATGAATGGACTCTGTTTCCTCCAAATTACTTCCTCTGCTTTTTTATTTTGGTCTCTGTCTTTCATATCATTCATATTTTTATTTTCTTAAGTGAATGATGATTCTGGGTTGTCTATTTGTATTTAAGATTTGAGTACTAGAAAGCTGAAAACTCTGTGCATGTAGATGGGACTTGAAGACTAGTTTACACTGTAGAGTGTTCTAATTGCTCCATTTCTTTGGGTAAGTCTGCATGTTTCTTTGGGTAACTCTGCATCTTTTAGTCTTTTCTGTTGAGGTATTCAGATTCCTCACAAGTCTTCCAAAATTTCCCCTGTAGTAAGCTAAATGGAAGTAATCTCAGCGAGTAGGATGAGGTGGCTGTTATTATTGAGTATGTAAACTTTCATATAAATTAATTATACTGTTTTAAATATAATACTCTTCACTTCAACTGTGTCAGGGTTCCCTGGTCCAGAAATTGTATTAGTCTCTCCAGGGAATGAATCACTGATCTTTAGGCCAGGGAAAAGAAAGGTAGTTGACTGGCTGTGCTCTGTGGCATGGGGTCCAGGGATCTAACTGATTTAGGATAAAATTTAGACAACCAACCCTTCATTGTTATCACTATATTTATTCCCACTTTTAGAAGTACTCAGTGTTACCAAATTCCTGACCTTTTCAGGGGTTTCTCAGGGTGAATGGGATTTCAGTTTTCTCCATGCTTGTGGTTCAGCTTTCTCATATATGTGAAGTCAGCTTCACTGTTTCCTTCTTCCTCTAGGTTTTAGTAGATTTATGCCTTCATAATAGCCCATTAATGTAATTTTTGTGAGTTTTCTAGGGTATTTATTTTACTATCTTTAACTAAAATCCTCAGATACTATCTAACATTTTTCAATCATTCTATGAATGGCATCTGTTCCCTTCCAAAACATACTAGAATTGGGAATTTGTGGCATAAGTGCAGATAACTTAGGGTTAAGGTGTAGAAGGGGTTATTTAGGGGAGACCAGGTGTGCACATTTCTCTATTGGACAACTCGGTTTCCACAGGCTGAACAGGATGTGCTACATTCACTGGGAACACTTTCAACTCATTAGTATTTTGGCTCATTGTTGACATGTGCACCTCTATATATTTAGTTGTATTCTATATACTCCATGAACTGACTAGCGCATACCCTGCTCAGCATGAGGCAGTTTCTAATATGCCCAGTCAGAAGGTTCATGGGCTTCCCTGGTGGCTCAGTGGTAAAGAATCTGTCCACAATGCATGAGATGCAGCAGACATGGGTTCAATCCCTGGGTTGGGAAGATCCCCTGGAGAAGGGCATGGTAACCCACTCCAGCATTCAGGGACGTGAGTCTGAGTGAACTCCAGGAGTCGGTGATGGACAGGGAGGCCTGGTGTGCTGCAATTCATGGGGTCGCAAAGAGTCGGATACGACTGAGCGACTGATCTGATCTGATGTTACTTTCATAATTCAAAAAAATAATTTCGTTTTTTTTTTTTTTTTTAAAGGTAAGCTATGAGCTAGAAGTAAAATTTACTCCATCCATGAATAGAATTTAGAAAAGTACAAATAGTATGATATGGTCCTTACCTTTTCAGGAACATTCAAGAATCATTTCAGTTCAGTTCAGTTCCTCAGTTGTGTCCGACTCTTTGCAACCTCATGAATCGCAGCACGCCAGGCTTCCCTGTCCATCACCAACTCCCGGAGTTCACTCAAACTCGTGTCCGTCGAGTCGGTGATGCCATCCAGCCATCTCATCCGCTGTCTTCCCCTTCTCCTCCTGCCCCCAATCCCTCCCAGCATC
>NW_011489804.1:15276-16216 GCF_000754665.1 Bison bison bison | reverse complement strand
AGTTTATTAACTTATAAGAAACATAACCTAAAACCCAATATATAATTCTGGGCTATGGTGACCCAGTCGAGGTCTTTTAACTTCCTATCTAACATGAAAGACTGGACAGCCTTCCTAGTTAGAACTTCCACACTTTATTGTCTTGTTGCTATCCTCAAACTGCAACATTTGGTATAAACTGGGTGAAAGATGCTAATTATCTTAAGGCAGGGCTGTGATTTGCTGAAGTCCAGGCCTTTCAGTCTTGAAAAAAAAAGTATGCCTTACAGTGGAATATAATTCATCCTTTAAAAAGGAGGAAATCCTGCAATTTGTGAAAACATGGATGAACCTGGAGGGTATTATGTTAACTGAAGTAATGCAGTCTCAGAGGCACAAATACTACATTCCACTTACATGAGCTATCTAACATTGTCAAACTCATAGAAATGAGAATAGAATGATGGTTTCTAAGGACTCAGGGAAGGGGGAAATGGGGTGTTCAACAAATATGAATATTCAATTAATCAAGATGAATAAGTTCTAGAGATATGCTGTACAACATAACACTTACAGTTAATAGTACTACATTGTGTACTTAGAATTATGTTGTCAGTAGATACCATGTTAAGTTTCCTTATCACAAAACAAAATGAAACAAGATAGAAAAAACCCAGAGATACAAGGAAACTTTGGGAGGTGATGGACATGTCTATCACCTTAATTGTGATGATTTCACAGGTGGTGTACACATATGTTCAAACTAATCAAATTTGTATGCATTAAATATATATAAACTAATATATTGAATACACATTATATTGCATGCAACATTAGGTATATGTGACAATGTATGCATTAAATATGTACAACAATATATAAGTATATATTAATATAAATTATTTACATTAAATGTGTATAATTATACCTCAGTAAAGCAGTTTTAAAAACAATAACAAAG
>NW_011489804.1:14264-14790 GCF_000754665.1 Bison bison bison | reverse complement strand
TTCGTTTGAGTTTTTCTGTAAGATGTTATGGAAAAAACCTGAATGAACTTTTTGGCCAACCCAATACAACTTTCCAAGGCACAGAATGACTAGAGAAGAGCAGAAAACGAAGCAGAGTGTGTGACTAGAAGAGTGACTAGCTTAGCCTGTGTGTTTGTCTTGCCATCCAGTGGTCATGAATACCTTGATTCTAGTACTCATCTGTGCCAAATATCCACTTAAGAGACCATAAATAAGTAACCCTTTGTGTTTCCCTGCATTACACAAAAGGGATTTTTTCAGGATACTTTTGTTCTTGTTTTTTATTTTGTTTTTCCTTCTTGAAGTCCCACATTCTTACTGAATTGGCTATCTACCCTCTGAGTCAATTATGTTGGTGGTTTTATTTTAAAGACTTATTGAGTGAAGAAAATTTTCACATTAAATCTGAAAAATGGCATTATAATAAGACTATCTTGAGGGTACATCTCAGTCCTTTCTGAATCCTTCTGATTCTGTTCATGTTTGTACTTTGTAAATTAATCTC
>NW_011489804.1:11463-12336 GCF_000754665.1 Bison bison bison | reverse complement strand
TGTTTCCTTTTCCTGGATTGAGAAGTGGTTTCTTAAAACTTGTTTGTGCTCCCAGGTCAGCAGAACCAGCCAATTCATTACCTCTTTCAGCTAAGCATCAATACTTCATTTCAGTGACTATGATGATCATAATATCTTAAGTTTGACTCATGCCCTTTTTGTAAATTATGGTGTAAATATCCACCAGGAGTTCAAAAATGATGAAAAGAAACTCTTTGTGCCACTTGACATCAAAAGATCTTGAAAGCAGATGAAGTAGTACGGTCAGGAAAAAATGGCAATAAGAAAGGGAAAAGAATGGAGAATGAGACATGAGGGACCCTAAAGAAAGCAGTTGGAGTCCTCCTTTTTCAAATAACTTGATATGAAAGAAAAGAAAGTCTTAGCTCATTATATTTTCTTCCATTTTCTTGTTTTTCCCATTTTCCTGATTACTTGAAACTGTTTAAGTTTGTATTAAAAATTAAAATATTTCTTTTAGTAAATATTGGTCATCAAAAGTATCTTATTTGGTCATTAGGTGTTTTTTGCATTTCAAAAACAAACATAACTCACAACCAGACATGGATATTTGAAACTGACTCTAATACACTGTCAGATAATTTAGTCTGAAAGGTGATTTTAAATTCACTTTTGCTTTCTTCAGCTTCTCATTTCCATTAAGAAACTTCCAAAGGGCTTTGGGGTATGTCTCCCTAGAATCTATTCATTCTTGCAAAAAATTTAAATTTATTTCTTTATATTCTTGGAGAGTTTATTATTAGAACCAAGCTCTCCCATGGGGTTGGAGAGTAACACATTATTTATAATGAAAGGGCTAGGACTGGTAGCCATTTCTTATCACATTAAGTTGATAATTCTCAAACTCCATGG
>NW_011489804.1:9879-11363 GCF_000754665.1 Bison bison bison | reverse complement strand
AAAGGGGAGAAAAGAAGAATTAAGTAATCTTAATTTTACCCTTTCTTTTTAAACTGAATAATGTGTTTTGTATTCTAAGGCAGATAGTCAACTGCAACTCTAACTTCCTGGAAGGCAAGGGGTCCTTTTTATCAGTTTGTATAGATAGATTCATCTATCTATATAGATTTCTCCATAACTTTATGGCAAATAAATGGGGAAACAATGGAAACAGTGAAACACTGTATTTTTGGGGGGTCCAAAATCACTGCAGATGGTGACTGCATCCATGCAATTAAAAGACTCTTGCTCCTTGGAAGAAAAGCTTTGACCAACCTAGACAGCATATTAAAAGCAGAGACATTGCCAACAAAGGTCAGTCTAGTCAAGGCTATGGTTTTTCCAGTAGTCATGTATGGATGTGAGAGTTGGACTATAAAGAAAGCTGAGTGCTGATGAATTGATGCTTTTGAACTGTGGTGTTGGAGAAGACTCTTGAGAGTCCCTTGGACTGCATGCAAGGAGATCCAACCAGTCCATCCTCAAGGAAATCAGTCCTGAATATTCATTGGAAGGATTGATGCTGAAGCTGAAACTCCAATACTTTGGCCACCTGACGCGAAGAGCTGAGTCTGAAAAGACCCTGATGCTGGGAAAGATTGAAGGCAGAAGAAGAAGTGGACGACAGAGGACGGGATGGTTGGATGGCATCACCAACTCGATGGACATGAGTTTGAGTAAGCTCTGGGAGTTGGTGATGGGAAGCCTGATGTGCTGCAGTCCATGGGGTCGCAAAGAGTCGGACACTACTGAGAGACTGAACTGAGCTAAATTGATAGATAATATGTCATAGAGGGTAATGTGAATAGGAAGTCTCTGGATGTTTTATGATGATAAATAATGGAAGCATGCTAGTCATATGTTCCCAGACGTTTCATATTCTAACTAAATTTTAAAACAAATATGAGTGATATAAAGAGTTTCTCTGATTTATAAAAGCCATATTTTGCACCTAATATGATGTTTGAACTACTGGTTAATATATATTTCTTAGATTATTAACCATGTATGTTGTTGAGCTCTACAAGAAGACAGGCACTCTAGACCTTTATAACCATGTTATTCAAACTTTTATGCTCTTAAAAATCATCCAGCAGACTTTTTGTTCTATTTTTTTATTAGAAAAGTTTTTGTTTCTTGTGACAAGAGCTTTGAAGATTTAATCTCTTAGCAATTTTTAAATATACAGCATTATTAACCACCGTCATCATACTGAATATTACATACCCATGGCTTATTTATTTTTTAAGTGCAAATTTGTACCTTTTGACCCTCTCCACTCATTTCACCCACCTCCACCACTGTATTTTTTTTTTTAGATTCCATGTATATGTGAGATCATTCAGTATTTGTTTTACTCTGTTTGACTTATTTCACTTAGCATAATATTCTTATGGTCTATTTTGTCACAAGTGGCAGGATTTCATTCTTTTTTATGGTTGAAT
>NW_011489804.1:8406-9530 GCF_000754665.1 Bison bison bison | reverse complement strand
TTATTATTTTTAAGAAACAGAACACTCAGGAAATATTTTTAAACCACCCCTCCCCACCCAGACCCTGCCCCAAGGTCCTGTTTTCAGAATAGAGCTATCACCAGAGATATTTTTAAAGTACATGGGCTAGGTGTGGTGGGGGAGACTCAGCAGGGCCTAGATTTAAGAGTCCACTCTGTGTCCCATTATCTTTGCATGGCCCAGCAAATATTTGTTTAGGAACTATTTGGTAGATATTTGTTTATCAAACATTTGCTTTTCCATCTCCATGTCTATTGCCTTTCTCCTCTTTGAAGTCCCAAACCACTACCCCAATATCCTTTTTTGTCTTTAGCTGAAGATTGTATTTAAGGTGAGGGCTTTGGCCATTTTGTTTTCCTGGGTCTCTCTCATGTTTACCTGTTATTAAACTTTCGTTTGATTTTCTCCTGTTAATTTGTCTCATTTCAATTGAATTTTTAGGCAACCCAGAAGAACCTAGAGATGTAGAGGAAAATTTCTTCCTCCTCAACAATATATTCCACAATTTATCCATTCATCCATCAAAGAACACAGGTTGTTTCCATACCTTGGCTATTGTAAATAATACTGCAATGTACGTGGGGGTACATATACCTTTTTGAGGTAATGTTCTGTTTTCTTCAGATAAACAGCTGAAAGTGGAATGTTGGATCATATGTTAGTTCTATTAATTTTTTGAGGAACTTCCATACTGTTTTCCATAGTGGCTGTGGCAATTTATATTCCCACCAGCAGTGTAGGAAGGTGACCTTTTCTCCACATCCTCACCAACATTTACTGCTTGTTTTCTTTTTGAGGATAGCCATACTGACAGGCGGAGAAAGCAATGGCAACCCACTCCAGTGTTCTTGCCTGGAGAATCCCAGGGATGGCGGAGCCTGGTGGGCTGCCATCTATGGGGTTGCACAGAGTCGGACACGACTGAAGTGACTTAGCAGCAGCAGCAGCAGCAGACTGACAGGTGTGAGGTTATATCTCATTGAGGTTTTGATTTGTATTTCCCTGATGATTAGTAATGCTGAGCATTTTTTCACGTGCCTATCTGTATGTCTTCTTTGGAAAAATGTCTGTTTGTTCCCCCTTCCCATTTTTAAATTGGATAT
>NW_011489804.1:4169-7586 GCF_000754665.1 Bison bison bison | reverse complement strand
TTTTTTTCCTTTTTTTTTTTAAAGAACAACAGTACAAAAACCTACAGGCTTAATTGTGAATGAAATAATCTTATGTCACAGGATGGAAAATTAGAAGAGTGTTCATTATTTCCCAAAACAACATACCTTGACAGCTGCATTATCTCCCCCACTTTTTTTTTGTTTGTTTGTTTGCTTTTCAAACTTTTCAAATCTCATAGCTCCCTCTTGTGTTTATAGAGGGACTACCTTTTCTCATCAGCCTGTGCTGTTATATCCTCATCAGGTCCACAGACTGAAACAGAGGGAACTTCATTGTATGAATTTCCCAGTAAACAAGTTGAAATTAAAATATTTTATAGTCCCTGGAAAGTGGCAGGAGAGCACTGTGAAGGAATTTATGGAGTACAGTGCTAGTATTTATTTAAAAGAAGGTGTGCATTTATCCATTTCTTTCTATTTCTTTTTAAATCTGGTGTTTTCAGTTATAAAGTTGTCTCAAGTAATATGACTTTCATTAAACTATGTGGACGTTACTGACATAGAATCTTCAGTCTACATTTCTAAAATTAATTCACCACGCATTTCTCAGTGGTTATGTGCAATTTATAAAGCAAAATATCATGGGGTTGAGTGGGAAGACAAAGACCCAATTTCTCTAAGGCTCGTACTCCTGGATGGGATGGATATGCCATGGAATGCATACATTACCTTAGCTATGGTTTTGACCGTGCTTCTAGCTACCCATATGATCTCTGGGCATGGTACTTATTTTCAGGCAGAAAATTACAGTCATCTCACTTATGAAATGAGGGGAATAGACTGGGCCACTGGTTCCTGAATTTGAATGGTTATGAACTCATCTGGATAATTATTAAAAGTATAGATGCCCAGGCTCTGAAGATTCTGATTAAGTAGGTTTGAAGCAGCATTCAGGAATCTATATTTTCAATAAGCATCCTCCCCGGTGATTCTTTTCTTCAAGCAAGTTATGGATATGAGGAGATATATATATCTTTTTTCTAAGTTTATTCTATCTAGAATATTCTATGATTTTACGGTTTCAAAAATAACTACAATTCAATGAGGTGTATAGTATCTAATGAATTATCAACACATGCTATTGGAATTCATTAAAGAAAAGTAGTATTCTATCTTGAATGGTAAGGAAAGTGTGTAAACTTTAAAATAAATGTGATTTGAATATATAGGAAAAGAAGAGTATAGTATAGAGTATATGGAGGTACAGAATGAGAAAGATACAGAGTAATAAAACTAAATGTAAAAGTAACTTTGGAAATACCTCCTCTATTTCTTTAGAGCATATGACTTATTTAATGGACTAGTACAAGGTAGGGCTGAAAAGGTAATTAGTTTATATCAAGAGGCTTGAGTCTGTCAAAGAACTATATTAGAGCTATAACTATATATTTATACATCAGCTTATTATATGTGTATATCAGCTATCCTATATCAGCTCATTTTATTTTATCTAAAAATGTAACTAATTAGAAGTTGTTGACTAGCAAAATTTAAGATATATTTTTATGTTAAATGGAGAACATATTAGGAAATAGGAGACATGAATATAGAGAGGGATACCAGCCCATGGTGGCTCAGACAGTAAAGAATCTGCCTGCAATGCAGAAGACCCGGGTTCAATCCCTGGGTCAGGAAGATCCCCTGGAGAAGGGAATGGCAGCACACTCCAGTATTCTGGCCTGGAAAATTCCATGGACAGAGGAACTGTAGACAGGTGGGCTACAGTCCATGGACTCACAGTCAGACATGACTGAGTGACTAACACTTTTCACCACTAAAAAGTTTTTTGATGGTTAAAGTAAGAAATGTGTTATTAACATGTGTATTGAAATTAGAGAACATGATTGTGATCAAGGGAGAGTAGACAAGTTTGGTAGTGAGGAGGAGTTACCTGAGTAAAGTGTGACCTATGTAGAATATGTCCTTTCCCTCTTAAAATTTCAGGAGATAGTAATTCTATTTTATACACTTTTGAATTATATATCCCTTCAAAATTTTAAAGTATTTTTGCCATCATATTTCTAATGTCCTCTTACATTTCTTTCTTTGATTATCATAGTATTGATGATGTTGTACCATCCTATCAACACCCTTTTATTACTGGAAGGGGGATCCCTTCCAGGGCCCGAGAAGGCTCTTGTCTAACACTCAGAAATGATTTGTCCCAGGAGACACATGTGTTGACAAAGCAAAAGACTTTATTAGAAATGAGTGCTTGAGTGGAGAGCAGCAGGGTAAAGAATCAGGAGAACTGCTCTGCCATGTGGCTTGCAGTCTCAGCTTTTATGGTAATGGGGTTAACTTCCCCACATTGTCTCTGCCTAATCATCTTGCTTGTGCCCATATCTGGTCCGATCTAGGGTACTTTCTGGTGGCACACATCTCTGTCAAGATGGAGTCTAGGGGTGAGGGTTTCTGGGAAGTTGGGAGGACATATTATGGGCTGACCTCTCCTCCCTCCTTTTGGCTCCTCCTGAGTTATTCCAGTTGGCCGCAGCTTGTCAGTTCTATGTTCCTTATTGGGATCTCCTGTTGTGAGATCACTCATGCAAGCGATTGTTATCATGCCTGGCCAGGTTGTGCAGTTTTGGTCAATGGTTCGCTGACACTTTTATCTAGTTTTTCATGGACTGGGAATCTTTAGGAGAAGGCCTGCTTTTAAAAGACTGCCAAATAACCCCAAGATGTGCCATTTCTCCTTCTTTCCCAACTAAGTCAATAATATCTATGTCTTAAGTAGTATTAATAAAAGTCTTCTGCAGACAGTTTTTATCCCTCCTCTCCAATCTTGCTGTGACTAGAAAGTCTTTCTCTTGTGTCTGCTTTCTCCCGCATAGCTTGGCCTATTATATCTTTTAGGAAGTGCTTTGATGTATAGACTACAATCATTATCAGTGTGTGCATGCTTGGTTGAGTTCGATTCTTTGCGATCCCATGGACTGTAGCCCTCCAGGCTTCTCTGTCCATGGGGTTTCCCAGGAAAGAATACTGGAGCAGGTTGCCATTTCCTTCTGCAGGGGATCTTCCTGATCCAGGGATGGAACCCGAGTATCTTGCATCTCCTGCATCAGCAGGCAGATTCTTTAACACTGCGCCCCTCAGAAGCCCTTACAATCACTGTCAGCCATTCCCATAATTCTTGGCTTTTATTTCAGCCTTGAAAGGTCTCTGGCAGGCATGAATAGGAGGACCATTTGTGACGTGTTGTTAAGTATCATGAGGCATGAATCACTTTGAGCATAGCAATCTCAAAACATCAGCAATGAAAGAAGGCTAAAGGAACCAATGGTATATTCATTCTGGGATATTCTTTATTATGGGTGATATCTACTTGCTCTGCCTGTTACAGGTTTTGGGGTTTTGTGAAATGTGTGGGATCCACTTACTAATTTTGCA
>NW_011489804.1:2586-3112 GCF_000754665.1 Bison bison bison | reverse complement strand
GGTGACTGCCTGAAATACTGGTGTCCCTTGGTTTGTGGAAGCAAATGTTTTCGAACATCACCCTACATCTTCAGGTGTCTCTCCTTTCTGTGTCTCCTTTTTGCTATCTCTATTTTATCTGATCAGTCATTGAATTTAGTTATTGTTTTTGTTGTTCAGTCCATAAGTCATGTTGGACTCTTTGAGACCCCAAGGACTGCAGCATGCCAGGCTCCTCTGTCTTCCACTGTCTCCCAGAGTTTGCTCAAATTTATGTCCATTGAGTTGATGATGCTATCTAATCATCTCATCTTCTGCCACACTCTCCTCCTTTTGCCTTCAATCTTTCCCAGTATCAGAGTCTTTTCCAATGAGTCGGCTTTTCATATCAGGTGGTCAAAGTATTGGAGCTTCAGCTTCAGCAACAATCCTTGCAATGAACATTCAGGATTGATTTCCTTTAGGATTGACTTGTTTGATCTCCTTGCTGTCCAAGGGACTCTCAAGAGTCTTGTTTAGCACCACAGATCGAAATCATCAATTCTTC
>NW_011489804.1:0-375 GCF_000754665.1 Bison bison bison | reverse complement strand
TATTTATTTGACTTTTTTCTTGTTTCTTGAGGTGTGCCTGTGTTGCTATGAACTTTCCCCTTAGGACTGGTTTACTGTGTCCCACAGGTTTTGGGTTGTTGTGTTTTCATTTTCCTTCATTTCTATGCAAATTTTGATTTCTTTTTTGATTTCTTCTGTGATTTGTTGGTTATTCAGCAGTGTGTTGTTCAGCTTCCATATGTTGGAATTTTTAATAATTTTTCTCCTGTAGTTGAGATCTAATCTTACTGCATTGTGGTCAGAAAAGATGCTTGGAATGATTTCTATTTTTTTGAATTTACCAAGGCTAGCTTTATGGCCCAGGATGTGATCTATCCTGGAGAAGGTTCCATGTGCGCTTGAGAAAAAGGTTAA
>NW_011489803.1:4939-5560 GCF_000754665.1 Bison bison bison | reverse complement strand
TGAGCCATCATTTAAGGCATAATACACTTGCTTTCGTTTGTGAAGATGCACTGACTCACTTCAGTAGGAGTTGTTTTTCCTGCACTGCTGACGGCTGAGTTAAAGGAATGTACTCTTTTTTTTTTTTCTTCCCTCCTTACGGTATGGATGAGATTGCATGGGCTAAGAACACATTCTTGCCACCTGTATTTTGACCCTCGGAGCAAATGCCCATGATTTTTGGTTAAAGTTTGAGGTTCAATCTGTAGCTGCAGAACAGAGTCTGTGAGCACCGGGGGGAGATCATAGATTCCTCCAGAGCATCCTCTAATTGTCTTAGCTGGTCACTAATGCTAGAAAAGCCATCCTTGTGGTAAAACATTAATTTACAGCATAAGGCAAATTGTGTCACTCCACTACTCAACACGCTCCAATGACTTCCCTTCTCACTTAGAGTCAAAAGCAAAGTCCTTACCTTGGACAATAAAATCATCCGTTATCTGATCCTGGCTACTTATCCATTCTCATCTCTCACTTGCCCATTTTTTGTTTGTTTGTTTCTTTGTTTCCACTTTATGTCAGTCACACTGGCTTCCTAGCTTGTCGCATGAATATGCCAACCATATTCTCACCTACTTTGCG
>NW_011489803.1:483-884 GCF_000754665.1 Bison bison bison | reverse complement strand
GGAAACCCCATAGATGTTGGGAGGGAAAAGAGCTGAGTTGCCTTGGGAAGTTTTCTAAGAAGGCTTTCTCTAGCCTGCAGTGGCTTCTCACAGCTAACAGCAATAGAGAATAAGAACCATCCTGCAGCACGATTTCTTGGTTACCAAAGAGTTCACCTGAGCTTGTTGGAGGGATTGAGCATCATACCTTGGGATTCTCATGACAGCCGGTGAATGACCACACTTGGAATAGTGATTCCACATTGCCAGTGGGTCTAACACTAGTACCTCTTCTGGCAGATGCCAGCAGGTCACTAGCTGAATGCTGGAGGGTAAAAATGGTTTTTAAAAATGACGGGGGTATAGGAAACACAGCCTTCTCTGCCATCCTCCATGGAGGCACTACTAAAGTGTAAGAAAAA
>NW_011489803.1:0-383 GCF_000754665.1 Bison bison bison | reverse complement strand
AGTTGAATCTTTGCTTTTAACTTTGACCCCCTAGGGTCACATTTATTATGAATAAACACAACCCATTAAAAATCACTAACTGACAGATTAGGCATCTATATGACTCCATCTACTATTACAATATTATTACCACGCCATATTCTTCAATGATCTTACTAGAACCTAACACAGATTTATCTCTGCTGCTGCTGCTGCTAAGTCGCTTCAGTCGTGTCCGACTCTGTGCAACCCCATAGAAGGCAGCCCACCAGGCTCCCCCGTCCCTGGGATTCTCCAGGCAAGAACACTGGAGTGGGTTGCCATTTCCTTCTCCAATGCATGACAGTGAAAAGTGAAAGTGAAGTCACTCAAGTCATTTCCGATTCTTAGCGACCCCATGGACT
>NW_011489802.1:4856-5060 GCF_000754665.1 Bison bison bison | reverse complement strand
TTATACAGTGGAAGTGAGAAATAGATTTAAGGGCCTAGATATGATAGACAGAGTGTCTGATGAACTATGAAATGAGGTTCATGACATTGGATGGGAGACAGGGATCAAGACCATCCTCATGGAAAAGAAATGCAAAAAAGCAAAATGGATGTCTGGGGAGGCCTTAAAAATAGCTGTGAAAAGAAGAGAAGTGAAAAGCAAAGG
>NW_011489802.1:0-370 GCF_000754665.1 Bison bison bison | reverse complement strand
TCTGGAACTTGTTGGCCCTTGGGTGGTGCTTGGTTTCAGTGTAGGTATGAAGGTGTTTTTTGAGCTCCTATCAATTAATGTTCCCTGGAGTCAGGAGTTCTTTGGTGTTATCAGTATTTGGACTTAAATCTCCTGCTTCTGGTTTTAAGTCTTATTCTTACAGTAGCCTCAAGACTTCTCCATCTATACATTGCCATTGGTAAAACATCTAGGTTAAAGATGAAAAGTTTCTCCACAGTGAGGGACACCCAGAGAGGTTCATAGAGTTTCATGGAGAAGAGAAGATGGAAGAGGGAGATAGAGGTGACCAGGAGGAGAAGAGGGGGAATCAAAAGAGGAGAGAGAAAGCTAGCCAGTAATCACTTCTTAT
>NW_011489801.1:4947-5381 GCF_000754665.1 Bison bison bison | reverse complement strand
CTCTCAATGTGTGTGTCTTTGTGTGTCTCTCTGTGTGGGGGTTGTCTCTCAGTGTGTGTGCGTCTGTCTCACTGTACGTTTGACTCTCTGAGTGTGTGTGTCTCTGTGATGGTGTGTGTGTCATGTCACAGTGTTGGTGTCTCTCTCAGTGTGAATTTTTCTCAGTGTGTGTGTTTCTATGAGTTTGTATGTGTCTTTCTCATTGTGTTTGTCTTTCTTTCATTGTGTGTGTCTTTCTCTCAGTGTGTGCGCCTTTCTCTCAGTGTGTGTGTCTTTCTCTCAGTGTGTGTGCCTCTATGTGCCTCTTTCTCAGTGTTTGCTTCTGTTTGTATCTCAGAATGTGTGTCTCTCTCAGTGTGCATTTCTCTCAGTGTGCATGTTTATCTCTCAGTTCCTCTCTCTCAGTGTGTGTCTCTCAGTATGTGTGTCTCTCA
>NW_011489801.1:300-683 GCF_000754665.1 Bison bison bison | reverse complement strand
GCTTCTGTCCTGAGCTGTTTTAGGCTCCAGGTGAGCTGTGGGAAGTGGGTGATTCTGGAGATGACAAGGAGGGATCAGGAGGGGAAACTGAGGCTCCTAAGCAGTCCAGAGAAGAGAAAAAGTCAAATGAGCATCATTGTTAAAGTGGCTGCAATCTCTCTAAGCCCAAATTACAATTATTATTTTCCTCTAAGACTTCTGAATACATAGGAAATACTCAGTAACAGGTTATTGCTCTGCCTTGAACACAGTGATAAAAGCTGAGATGATGCAGCCTAGTCTGTCTGTATGAATAAGTTGCATTGATTCCCTTTTTGGCAGCTGCAAACTCCAAACATTATGAATCAATATGTTCACTGAGAAAACAGAAGAAAGAAAGAAAA
>NW_011489801.1:0-200 GCF_000754665.1 Bison bison bison | reverse complement strand
GGGCAGACGGGACAAAACTCACATGCCCCCTCCAGTGTCCTTAAAAGTGGGGAACAAGGGGGCTCCTGAAGCCAGAGGAGCTGTGGTGTGTGGAGTGAAGAGCCCTCGCGGGGTCCTGGTGCCTGTATGCCTCTGCACAGCTCAACATGTCCCCCGCAGCCCTGAAGGCACTGGAAGCTTCAGGTGCTGGACTTGTGCCA
>NW_011489800.1:4893-5271 GCF_000754665.1 Bison bison bison | reverse complement strand
AACTGAACTGAACTGAAAAGCAATGACAACCAACCAACACACACACATATACACATACACACACACACACATATACACACACACATACACACACACACATATACACACACACATACACACACACCCCTGAGAATACTGCCTACCCCATAAGCCAGATTGGAAAATCTTGTTTTTCTGTAGAATTTGGGTTGATACCCAAAAGTCTTGCCCCAGTATTAAATAATCAGCTTTGGATTGAACACTATTCCAATTCCTACAGAAGGAATCTTAAAAGCAGGACCTGAAAGGATCAAACTCCTTCAAACAACTTAACTGCATCCCGAGAAAAAAACAAAAACAAAAAAACCCGCAAGAACATTTCCAGTGATACAAATTATC
>NW_011489800.1:0-356 GCF_000754665.1 Bison bison bison | reverse complement strand
CCGGCAATCTTGATCCAGCTTGTGCTTCTTCCAGCAAAGCGTTTCTCATAATGTACTCTGAATATAAGTTGAATAAGCAGGGTGACAATATACAGCGTTGACGTACTCCTTTCCCAATTTGGAACCCATCTGTCGTTCCATGTCCAGTTCTAACTGCTGTTTGTTGACCTGCATACAGATTTCTCAGGGGGCAGGTCAGGTGGTCTGGTATTCCTGTCTCTTTAAGAATTTTCCACAGTTTGTTGTAATCCACAAAGTCAGAGGCTTTGGTGTCGTCAATAAAGCAAAAGTAGATGTTTTTCTGGAACTCTCTTGCTTTTTTGATGATCCAGTGGATGTTGACAATTTGATCTCTG
>NW_011489799.1:4917-5358 GCF_000754665.1 Bison bison bison | reverse complement strand
CTGGAGGGAGACAGTGAAGCAGGACAGGTGCCTCCTGGGTCCGCCGCCCTCCTCCAGCCAGCTCCCCGCTGTGCCAAGAGGAGGTTTGGAACCTCGGGCCAGGTCAGCTCACTCTCCTGATGGAAACTCCAGGGGCCTCCTGATGCCCGGGAGCCTCGGGGTGCTTTGTGCGGCCCTGGTTTCTGTCTGAGCCCAGACCTCTTGCTCATCTGGCCCGGCACACAGCCGTCTTCCTGCTAAAGCTTGTCCCTTCCGCCTCAGGACCTTCCTACCAAGTATGCCTGCCCCGTGCGCCCAGTCCCGTCTCTTGATTTACTTTCCTTGTCAGCACCTTGCATTCTGGGACTCCGCCAGCTTGTTGGCGTGGGGCCCCTCTCACCACGAGCTGAGCGCCTGCCGTACCTGCAGGGCCTGGGGGATGGCGCCCGCTCTCCCGCGCCC
>NW_011489799.1:230-700 GCF_000754665.1 Bison bison bison | reverse complement strand
CCCAGGGGACTGAGGTGCCCTCTTTATCCAGATGGAACACCTGGGCCTCCAGGGTCCCCTGACACCAGACGGTCACAGGGGTCCCCGAGGGAACCACAGAGCCCGGCTCAGCCCAGATGGTGGGTTTGGGGAGGGTCCCTGGAAGGAAATCAGAGGCGAGCTCACCAGGCATCCCCCCCAGGCCCTGGCTCTCATCTTAGTGGAGAATCACCAC
This sequence comes from Bison bison bison, assembly GCF_000754665.1. Classification (NCBI taxonomy): domain Eukaryota; kingdom Metazoa; phylum Chordata; class Mammalia; order Artiodactyla; family Bovidae; genus Bison; species Bison bison. The sequence goes on along the minus strand of NW_011489799.1, from coordinate 486 downwards.
ACAGCATAATTTTCACATTTTAGTGGAGAATCCAGAGAAGGCAATGGCACCCCACTCCGGTACTCTTGCCTGGAAAGTCCCAGGGACGGGGGAGCCTGGTGGGCTGCCATCTATGGGGTCACACAGAGTCGGATATGCCTGAAGCGACTTAGCAGCTGCAGCAGCAGTGGAGAATTACCACACAACGCAATTCACTCTCTCGCTTCTTTTTCTTGTTGGAAGCTTGCAGAGGTGTACAGCCCTCACCAGCATCCAG
>NW_011489799.1:0-130 GCF_000754665.1 Bison bison bison | reverse complement strand
GGGTATATATGTGTGTGCGCATGCGGGTGTGTGTGGGGTGTATGTGTGTGGGGGGGTGTGTATGTGGGCAGGTACGTGTGTGTATGTGCACGAGTGTGTGTGTGTGTGTGTGCATGTATGTGCACATGTG
>NW_011489798.1:975-3982 GCF_000754665.1 Bison bison bison | reverse complement strand
ATCTATTTCCCATGAAGTGATGGGACCGGATGCCATGATCTTCATTTTCTGAATGTTGAGCTTTAAGCCAACTTTTTCACTCTCCACTTTCACTTTCATCAAGAGGCTTTTGAGTTCCTCTTCACTTTCTGCCATAAGGGTGGTGTCATCTGCATATCTGAGGTTATTGATATATCTCCTGGCAATCTTGATTCCAGCTTGGAGGATTAGAGACCCTTGCTAAGTTGACTTAGCAGAGTTCTAGCTAAGGATGTTACAAGAGAGTGCACAGATAGTCCTTGAACAATTTTCAGGAGGATGCTTCATATTTTATGTTCATAATCTGTGGCTCAGATGGTAAAGTGTCTGCTTGCAGTGCAGGAGACCCGGGTTCGATCCCTGGGTTGGGAAAATCCCCTGGAGAATGAAATGGCAACCCACTCCAGCACTCTTGCCTGGGAAATTCCATGGACTGAGGAGCCTGGTAGGCTACAGTCCATAGGGTTGCAAAGAGTCGGACACGACTGAGCGACTTTACTTTACTTTTTATCAGAGGGATATTAGAAAACTACTACATGACAGGAGAAAAATATGTTTGGAATGCAGAATATACATTTACTATATCATTCCCTGTGATTAAGGTCAATGTAAGCTATAACTCTATCCAAGCAGAACTAGTAATGAACCACAGTATTCAGAAATCAAACTTTGTATCACACTACAAGGTAAATAACTATGACTGAGATGCTTTCTAAGGTAAAGGGAACATAGAATCTGTAGTAGAAGATTGTTATATGTGACAGTGACCTGAAAGGTTACTACTTTTAACTGGGGGCTAGAACAAGAGAAAACTCTGCAGGAGGCCCAGCGTGGGATGCAAGCTATTCTGTCATGCTGGCCATTTATTTCAGCAGGCCCAATGGTTCTAGGACTTCCCTGGTGGCTCAGATGGTAAGGCGTCTGACTACAATGTGGGAGACCTGGGTTCGATCCCTGGGTCAGGAAGATCCCCTGGAGAAGGAAATGTCAACCCACTCCAGTATTCTTGCCTGGAAAATCCCATGGATGGAGGAGCCTGGTAGTCAACAGTCCATGGGGTCACAAAGAGTCGGACACAACTGAGCCACTTCACAATGGTTCTAGAAGTTTCATTGACATTTTATTTTTTAGAGCTTTTTTTACTCCACATATGTTTTAGGTTTTGGATAAGACACTGATCTCATCTACAAATATTTACTGTAATTAAGATAAATAACTTTTTCTTTCTTTATATTCTTTTCCATTATGGTTTATTGTTGCTGTTGTTCAGTCACCAGGTCATGTCCAGCTCTTTGTGACCCCATGAAGTACAGCACACCAGGCTTCCCTGTCCTTCACTATCTCTCTGAGTTTGCTCAAACTCATGTCCATTGAGTTGGTGAAATGCCAACCAATTATCCTATCTTCTGTCATCCCCTTCTCCTCTTGCCATCAATCTTTCCCAGCATGAGGGTCTTTTCCAATGAGTTGGCTCTTTGAATCAGGTGACCAAATTATTGAAGCTTCAACTTCAGCATTAGTTCTTCCAACGAATATCCAGGGTTGATTTCCTTTAGGATTGACTGGTCTTAACTCCTTTATGTCCAAGGGACCCTCAAGAGTCTTCTCCAATACCACAATTCAAAAGCATCAGTTCTTTGGTGCTCAGCCTTCTTTGTGGTCTAACTTTCACCTTTATACATGACTACTGGAAAAATCATAGCTTTGACTGGTTCCAAATAGGAAAAGGAGTACATCAAGGCTGTATATTGTCACCCTGTTTATTTAACTTATATGCAGAGTACATCATGAGAAACGCTGGGCTGGAAGAAGCACAAGCTGGAATCAAGACTGCCAGGAGATATATCAATAACCTCAGATATGTAGATGACACCACCCTTATGGCAGAAAGTGAAGAAGAACTAAAAAAAAAAAAAAAATTTTATGCAGTACTCAGAGTGAAAATAGAATAATAGTGTTGACAACACATTCAAAAGTAACTGAAAATGATACCTCTTACAAGTATAAAATTATGGTATATAGCAAAAAGAATACATAAAAGAAAATTTCTCCCTATATATTTATGGTAGAAACTGATATGATTATTTTACATTAAATAGGAAAGGAGATAATATTTGTATACATTTCATCAAGCTTAAAAAGAAGAGATTATTATTTATAACCAAATCATGTCTATGATTATCACATTTTCAGATAAACAAATTTAGAGGAATATTCTCTTTATGTTATTATCAAATACATTTATCAGCTCTAATATTTTGTCATATAGTACATCTGATTTGCTATGTAGTAAAATTCGCTGTTTTATCCAGCAAAACAGGCAGAGACCTACATAGTCTTAGATATGAAAGTCACAAATTTAAGAAAATGATTGTAAAATATCATGTAAGAAACGAGTTGCCAGTCCAGGTTCGATGCAGGATACTGGATGCTTGGGGCTAGTGCACTGGGACGACCCAGAGGGTATGGTATGGGGAGGCAGGAGGGAGGAGGGTTCAGGATGGGGAACACATGTATACCTGTGGTGGATTCATTTTGATATTTGGCAAAACTAATACAATTATGTAAAGTTTAAAAATAAAATAAAATTAGAAAAAATAAAAAAAATTAAAAAAAAAAAAAAGAAGAAGAAGGGTAACATCTATTTAAGAACAAGATATCACTGGGAGAATTTAATATAGTGATAAATTTGAGGCACTCTTTTGCTCCACAGAAACAAAGACAGACTCTACATACGTCTTGGTCTACACAATGACCATTCTGCCCTTACCCTATCCCAGCACAGCACACGAAGAGGTTTCTACTGAACCTCCAGTTTCTCTGTTAAGAAAAGAGAACCCCAAGGCACAATCAAACGTCCCCAGCATTGTGGGTCACCTTATGGGATCTTTTACTCTGATCTTGCAACATAGGGATTGCAGGGGGATCCATGGGGCTCAACTATTGGAAATCTGGCTGTGATGGAGAAGAGGGTAAGGGATTGAAACAG
>NW_011489798.1:0-875 GCF_000754665.1 Bison bison bison | reverse complement strand
CCCCAAGTTCAATTCTGTAACAATAGTGACAAACATTGTTCCTCACTTTGTTACCCCTCAGAAGAAATTGTGTGTGCATGCTCTTTGTGACCAACTCTTTGTGACCCCATGGACTGTAGCCTGCCAGGTTCCTATGTCCATGGGGGTTCTCCAGGCAAGAGTACCGGAGTGGGTTGCCATTTCCTCTTCTAGGGGGTCTTCCCAGCCCAGGGATTGAACCCATGTCTCCTGAGGTTCTTGCATTGGCAGACAGACACTTTAATCCCTGAGCTACATGGGAAGTATTAAAGGGTAACAACTATTTATGCCTTATGATCCAGCAATCCCACTGCTGGGCATACACACTGAGGAAACCAGAAGGGAAAGAGACACGTGTACCCCAATGTTCATTGCAGCACTGTTTATAATAGCCAGGACATGGAAGCAACCTAGATGTCCATCAGCAGATGAATGGATAAGAAAGCTGTGGTACATATACACAATGGAGTATTACTCAGCCATTAAAAAGAATACATTTGCATCAGTTCTAATGAGGTGGATGAAACTGGAGCCTATTATACAGAGTGAAGTAAGCCAGAAGGAAAAACATCAATACAGTATACTAACACATATATATGGAATTTAGAAAGATGGTAACAATAACCCGGTGTACGAGACAGCAAAAGAGACACTGATGTATAGAAAAGTCTTATGGACTCTGTCGGAGAGGGAGAGAGTGGGAAGATTTGGGAGAATGGCATTTAAACATGTAAAATATCATGTAAGAAACGAGTTGCCAGTCCAGGTTCGATGCACGATACTGGATGCTTGGGGCTAGTGCACTGGACGACCCAGAGGGATGGTATGGGGAGGGCGAGGAGGGGAGGGAGGGGTTC
>NW_011489797.1:35826-36314 GCF_000754665.1 Bison bison bison | reverse complement strand
AAGAAGGCAGACGGGAAACGGAGGTGGGAAGCATGGATGCTCCAGGCTAGGCTGGCGGAGCCGGGGTGGCCGAGAGCCTGGGAGGGCACGCGGACAGAGGGAGCAGGAGAGAGGCTCACCCAGGGGACAGAGAGGGGGCGGGCGGGGCCCCCCTAGGGGACTTGGAGAAGCCGTGTCTGATCCTGGAGGAGCTGGGGCTGCCCCAGGCCCTGCCAGGAGGTCAGCTCTGAGTGGGCACGCGTGACCTTGGGAACGATCGCGGTGACCCAGCAGCAAACGGCACACGCAGACCTGCTCTGTCTCCCCAAGGCCTTCTGGACCTCACGAGCACCCTCTCACCAACTAAACGAGAACGGAGGTAACTGCATGTTTGGAACAACAAGCTTCTAAAAGCCAGACTGGAGTTCAGGGCCCAAACCAAACTGGTGCGCAGGCCAGCGTTCAAGATTACTGGACACGCTCACCATTAGATGCCCAAACAAATGGAA
>NW_011489797.1:34479-35726 GCF_000754665.1 Bison bison bison | reverse complement strand
CAACACACGGGAGGAATGGCTGAGACCCCGGTGCACTCCAGCCAGGGCCGCGGGCCTTGGCTCAGGAGCCTTCAGGCCATGGGCACGAAAGACAGAGGGCAGAAATGTCAGTGCTGGCAGTGCTGGGTACGACTGTCAGCTCCCTGCACCCTCCGGGAGATCAGTGTATAAACACTTCAATCAACTGTCGCTGGTGACAGCAAACCAATCACGGAGTGAAATCCAGAGAGATCAGACAGCGTCTGTCTCTCTGTTGGAGAACACACCACACGTGAACAGGTGTTCCTGTCTTTCTAGTCTCCTACCCTATCACTCAGAGAACGACATAACACAATTAAGAAGACAGTCGGCATCAGAAAGGTGACACAGAGTGCCTTTGACACTTTGGCATCCATCTTGCCTACCTTAAAGGTGCCTTTCTTGCCCCGTGGGGCTTCATTCAGCCGCCCCACCCACCCCTGACCCCGCCCTGTGCCCTCTGGTAGGGGAGCCTGCCAGGCAGAGGGGCTCTGGGGCAGGGGTGCTGAGCCCGTGTCCAAGCGCTTGGGCGGGCAGTAGGGCCTGGTCTGGGGCAGCTTGCTGTTTGTTCAGGGCCCCCAGTTCTCCCAGGACAGAAGCTATCGGGCAACGTGATGGCTCTGAGTTTAACCTTTAGAGGAACCGCTGGACAGCTTTCCAGAGTAGTTCATCTCATTCTCTATCAGAAAAGGGCTTTGCTTCCAATGTCAGCATTTGGAACCAGTTATTTGAAACTGCTGCTCTTGCTTCAATAACCAGCAGGGAGGGCCACACTGACCTTCGTGCCCCTTGCTGCTGAAAGCAGGTCGGGAGTGATCATCCAGATGTTGGATTGAGGGATGCAGACCTCTGGGCAGGAGCCCTTTGGCCAAGGTTGCTGCAATGGGCAGGCAGAGCGCCAGTGTCCAGGGGCCTGGAACCTGTGTTTCGGGGGCCCCGTGCCTCTGCTGGGCACTCTCTACTGGGGACTCTCTGCTGAGAGTTTGCTTAAGAGGATAAATCCCCTTAAGAAACCCCAGAGACCCCTGAGGGGCAAGGAGAATAAGCCACCCAGGGACACAGACGCTTCGGGAACATAGCCCACCCCACTCCTGCCTCCTTTATGCCACCAATGGGACAAGCTGCTCACTGCCTGTGTCCCCGGCCCCGCCCGCAGCCCCAGCCCCGCCCCGACGTGTTCCAGGCTCCGCCCCCACGACTCCTGGCCCCGCCCCGCGCCTCACCTTGTT
>NW_011489797.1:30178-32428 GCF_000754665.1 Bison bison bison | reverse complement strand
ATCTTCCCAATCCAGGGATCAAACCCAGGTCTCCCACATTGCAGGTGGATTCTTTACCAGCTGAGCCACCAGGGAAGCCCAAGAATACTGGAGTGGGTAGCCTATCCCTTCTCCAGCAGATCTTCCTGACCCAGGACTCGAACCAGGGTCTCCTGCCTTGCAGGCGGATTCTTTACCAGCTGATAGACCAGGGAAGCCCTAAGTGACTCAGCACGCAAATCGTTTCATGGAGGGAAGAAGGATGTCAGCCACTGGATCCTGGACTTATGGGATTAAAAGTCCACTTAGTTACTGAAAGGCGCCCTCTCAGAAGACATCACTTATTTTTAAAGCTTCCTGGGCCCCCAAGAATGAGGGTGTCACAGGTGGCGGGGCTGCAGAGCCCTGCGCTGGGCCTCTGGGCTGGCCATGCATCGTATCCGCAGGGAAGCGTCTCTCGGTTTTAGAGGAGGAAACACTTAATTCCAGAGATTCAGTGTCTGCTGTGACCCAGGTTAGGGAACCAGGACCCCAAGTGAGCTGGAAAGGCGGGGACTGTGGGTACTTCAGGGACCTCTCCCTGCAACTGGGGCTCCAGCTGCTTGACGCTGGCCCAGAAGCCCGCCTTGGCCAGGATGACACCACCCTGAGGATACAGGCCTCTGTCCCCGCAGGGTGCGGGTGGCTGGCGGTGAGAGGCCTGACTTCCAGGGGACACCAGGGGAGCCCGTGTCTACATGGAGCCCCGGCTGTTCAGGCTAGACCCCGGTCTGGTTCCGCTCCCTCCCCTCCCCTCTCACCGCCATCCCCTTCACCCCAAATTAGGCTCTAGTGCTTCCAGGGGGTGGGGGTAAAGCCGCGGGGCCCCCACACTCGAGGACAGCGTCGTGATCAGCACTCCTTAAAACTGGACATCTGACCTGCCAGGAGAAAGACCCCACACCTGGTCCAGTGTGGACTCAGGCCACACTTGAGTTCAGAAGTTTCTGGTTCAGGACTGGAAGATGACCCCTCAGACCATTCACAGGAGCTTTTGATGGTAACTGGAAACTGGTTGGTTTTTGGAATGTGCTGTGAAACTTCCAAGCACGAGGGCCCAGTACATTAGGATCCAATTCTGTCCCAGTGACCAGCTGGCCTGCAGAGGCTGGCTGGACAGCAGGCCCTGGCGGCCTGCGGCTGCCCTCGTCCAGTCCAAGAGAAGGGACCTGAGGGTGGCCGGTGCCGAGCGGCTCCTCCCAGGGACAGGGCAGGCCAGCCTGTCCTCAGAGGTCCTCTCTGGGGCAGGAGGTGAAGAGGACAACGGGACAGGAGCTCCTGGTGAGCACCCAGCCTTCCGTGGACACCTGGGCTGAAGGTTCCCTTCACCTGCACTAACAGCGAGCGGATCTGCAAACAAAGGTGCCACACAGATGCCCCCCCAGGTGTGGGGTTAAAGAAGAAGAGCAGTTGGAAAGCAAATCGCCCTGTGTTCTGGGCCTGGTTCTGCAGCGCTGGCCTTGGCGCTGGGGATCCTGCTCAGTCCACGTGGATTCTCACGTGGAATCCACGTGAGACAGGTGATTCCTGTGGCCTGAGCCCTTACACACCCACTGCCCATCTTAAAGAGTCTTTAAAGCTGGGGAGTCTTTAAAGCACCTTGACCAGCTGCTCAGAGCTCAACCTGGGGACTGTCTGGGGCTCTTTTCAGGAGAAGACTGGAGCACAGAATCACCGGCTGTCAGGAGCCTCCTGCAGTGGCGAGGACCCAGGCTGTGGGAGCCACTCTGAGTGGGCACCACGTGGAATGCACACCCACATGCCTGCTCCCTGATGGACCCGGGCTGGCTGCTCCTCCCGCATGGTCAGCCTTTGTGGAATGACGTGGCCCTAGCTCTGACACCGTCTATCTGTCCACAGTGACCACCAGCAAGCAGGCAGGTCTGTGGGCCTTGGGAGCCTCAGAGAACCTACCAGAAGCCAGCCTGCAGCGCGAGCCCGACTCTTCCTGACATGGCTCAGACACCGCCTGGCACCAGGTGCCACCGCAGAGGTATCTGCCGTGACCCTTCCGGCATCAGACGCTGAGGGGGTGCTGGGAGGGGCTGTGCAAGGTATCTCGGTGTCTGTGCTCTGGGGGACAGAGGTGTGCAGAGAAACTGCCCGTGCTGGGCGCCCGGGAGGCCCCCGAGCTGGGCCTGACACGGAGGAAGGGCCCTGAGGCCGGGCGTGCAGAAGGCGACGTGGGCCTCGTCAGTGCTGAGGAAGCCTGCACCCTGAGCGCAGCGTGGG
>NW_011489797.1:21632-30078 GCF_000754665.1 Bison bison bison | reverse complement strand
GGGGGCTGTGCACTGGGCCGGAGCCATCTGACTGCGCTCCCTGTGCTGGTGGAATGGTCCCCGTTCCTACCACGCCTCAGCCAGTGGCCACGTGAGAACGTGGCGAGTCACACATGGGATGGAGAAGCCACACCTGGCCTCCGCTTTTAACTGTCGCTGTCTGGGGGAGGGACGGTGGCAGGGGTCGTTGGGGAGTTTGGGATGGACGATACGCGCTGTGGGTTTAAAATGGGGAACTAACAGACCTGTTGTGCAGCACACGAACCCTGCTCCGTGTGGTGTGGCAGCCTGGATGGGAGGCGGGTTTGAGGGAGCACGGATATGTGTGTGTGAGTGGCTGGGTCTCCACTGCTCACCTGAAACTGTCACCATATTGTTTGTTAACAATGAAAGTGAGATTTTCACTATGAAAGTGGCTATGAAAGTGAAAGCCTTAGTTGCTCAGTCGAGTCTGACTCTGCGACCCTATGGACGGCAGCCCGCCAGGCTCCTCTGTCCATGGGATTTTTCTAAGCAAGAACACTGGAGTGGGTTGCCATTCCCTTCTCCAGGGGAATCTCCCTGACCCATGGGTTAAATCTGAGTCTCCCGCATTGCAGGCAGACGTTTTACTGTCTGAGCCACCAGGGAAGTATTGTTTGTTAATTGGCTACACCCTAATACAAAATAAAAAGTAAAAAGAGAAGAAAGAAAAGTGAAAACCCCACAACTTCCAGTGTCAATGTGAATGGCCACAGCTCTGGACCTGGGGAGGGCTTCCTGGAGTGTCCACAGGAGTATAAGGTGACCCCAGGGAGGCCCGGGAACAGGGAGGGGGGCAGGGAAGGGCCCACAGGACGCTGGGAAGGACAGACAGGCCAGCTGGGAAGTGAGGGACAGAGCAGGGGCGAATGCTGAGAACGATAAAACCAAATGTCACCAGCAGAGCAACCAACAGCTGAGGAGGACTCCCCTGCTGATACTGATACTGGGGGCTCTGTTGGCCCTCCTAAAACCTGGGGAGGAAGCCGAAGACCCAGCTGGATGGCCTGGACCTGGGAGGTCAGCTCTGCAGCAGGGCCCCCTCGTTTCACAGCGAACCCTGAGCACTCTGTCACTTGGAAAGTAACACCTTTACACTGCTGTTGCTATGCAAATTTTATAGCAAATCTGTGTGTGTGTGTGTGAGAGTCACTCAATGATGTCTGACTCTTTGTGACCCCATGGACTGTAGCCCACTAGGCTCCTCTGTCCATGGGATTCTCCAGGCAATAATTCTGGAGTGGGTTGCTATGCCCTCCTCCAGGGGATCTTCCCCACCCAGGGATTAAACCTGGTCTCCTGCATTGCAGGCAGAATCTTTACCATCTGAGCCACCAGGAAAGCCCTAATTTTTTTTCTAAACATAACCACCCATTAGATGGGGCACATTTAAAAAAATAAAACGTTACTGCTGATAGGAATCTGCTGCCCAGCAGGGCCAGCTCTGTGCTCCATCACACTCTGAGCACCCAAAGGGCAGACACATCAGGGGGCTGGCAACCTGCTCTTGGGAAATCAACCAGAAGGTGTGTCTGACGCTCTGGCTTCCATGCCCCTGGCTCTGTGAGTGGACTTGGTCTCTGCGGCCACAGCCTGGCGTGGGAGGGCTTGGGTGCAGGAGTTCTCGGGGACAGGTTACCCGCTCTCCCCCGGGGAGCCCAGGACGGCCCGACGCGGCCCGCTCACCTGTGACGAGGGGCGTCTGCGTGGGCGGCTGCTCCAGGAGGACCACATGCTGCAAGAGGGAGCCTGGGGCTGCCCCCGCGTCCCGCTCCAGAGGTGCTGCGCCCAGGTAGGGGGCGAGGTGGGTACCAGGGAAGAGGGAGATGCGCTGCTGCAGGGCGGGGAGGGCCAGTCTCTCGGCCTCCTGCTGGCCGGCCGCCCCCTGGACAGACAGACACAGCCAGATGCCCGGGTCAGGGGCCTGGGGGGGGGCTGCCCTGCACCACCGCCTCATAGACCCCGGGGCCGCCCACTTACCGTGGAGGGGCCGGTGGCGGGCAGCCCCAGTGTGATGTTGGGCAGGGATGGTGACGTGTAGAGGGGCAGCGGGCCCACCGAGCCCTCTCGTGCCACGAGTCTGTGTGCCAGGCTGGTCTGCAGACAGAGTACACGGGCGTCACGGAGGCTGCACGGCCAGGCCTGAGCAGCCTGTGCCACAGGAAGCAATGAGAGAAAACCCTCCAGGGGAGGCTGAGGTCCAGTCTGAGGTCCCCAGGATGGAGGCGCATGAACAAGGACAGCTCGGAGGCAGACACGGCATCGCAAAGCCGTCAACTCTGACTCACGACCCGGCCCTCTTTTGTCTGCTCCTGTTCAATCCACACAACACTGTAAAACTGTCAGAATAAACCTAGGATAATACACTTAAACATGTAGTCTCAGGGTCGGGAACGTCCTTCCAAAGGTTATGTGAGAGGTAGGAACCAGAGAGGGAGATGCTGATTAGAGAAAAATGCCTTCACATAAAAGGCAGATATCAGCGATGCCAAGGTTGGCAACCATAGTACAGACAAAGGCCACATATAAAGAGCATGCAAATTAAACAACAGTGAGTGAGAAGTGACAAAGAAGAGCCAGGATGGAGAAGAAACTCATGTGAAAAAAAAATCAGCAGTGATCTAAATAAAAAAAACATTTAAAAACCTACACAATTGGCAAAGATATTTTAGAATGACAACAACATCTTGACCCAAAGAAACATAACCATACTGCTGGGTGGGCCATAATCAGCCTGCTCCTTCTACCGGACACTTTGGCCATCCACGTCAAAAGTCTTAAAAACAGACCTAGCCTTTGATCTTAAACCCCACTCCACTCGCAGGACATACTCTCGGGAGAGGAAGCTGGAGACAGAAGGACTTGACCACAGCAGCGTTCACAGGGCCCTACAGCCGGTCAGAGGGTAAAGCCACGAGGCGTGTTCACACACAGGACACGGCCCTCCACGGGGACACTCAGGTCGGAAAAATTCTGTTGATGATTGGAACCTTATTTATCGTGTGTGCTTAAGTGCCAGTCTCCGAGGGCTTGAATTACTGTCCTATTTCATGTCATTCTGCCTCTAGAATGAAGGTTCCTGGCAGAGAGGACACTGTCGTATTCACACCGTCCCCTCAGTAGTAGAGAACGGCACTAACAACGGACTCACAACCGGTTTTCTCCCAGCTCTTCTCACAAAGGAGCGTATCATTAAGGCTGAGAAACATTTTGCCTGCTTTAAGATTTCACTGGCACGGTTAGAAAGAATATGAGCTGAAAGTCACTGTGAACAAGGGCGGGCTGCAGCCCCGGCCGGTAAGTGCCCCTCGGTCCATCGGAGGACGGAGCGATGACCACCCCAGGGCGTGTGTGCTGGAGTCCCGTGCCAGGCAGCAGTCCCTGGGCGGCTTCCTCGTGTCACACGCACGGTGTCAGTGGAAACTCACACACACTTGTGCTCCAAGGGCACCGTAGGAAGGGCCCCTGGGGAGGGAGGTTAGTGTGGCTCTCCTAGTGAAGGCTGCAGCCACTTTACTCTGTTCACATAGTAAATGGTACAGTAATGACTAAAGGGAGACTTTAAAAGTAGCCCTTTTTCTGGTTTTAAAAAAATCAGCAAGCTCTGATTTAGAGAAAGTGACTGAGCTTGCCAAGGAAAGCATGATTCCACTGTATTATCATTGTCCAGGAACAGAACAAGCGAACACTGAGCGCTTGAAAGTTGTCATTTCCTCTTTATAACCAAGGCTTTTTTCTAAAAAACACAAACAGACCAAACCTACTTTACTTTTAGAAATCAAGCAGCCTTCTGGGAGCTGTCTGATGTGCTCACTGGTCTGCGTTTCCAGTGCTGGCCATCTACACTTGCCCTGTGGCATGCCCCTCAGCTGTCCAGGAAGGCCGGGGCCAGGGCAGCACCCCACTGACGTCCCCAGATCCCACCTGGCTTTCAGCATCGCATGAAGCTCCCTCCCTGGGGCGAGGCTGTCCAGGGTTGGGGAGCCCTGCTGCCCCCATGTAAGGACGATGCTGAGCGTCCCTCGGTCCAGCAGGGAAGGCCAGTGGCCCACCTCCTGCATGAGGACCCCTCGCCGCCCCTGGACCAGAGCAGGAGGAGGAGTGGCCAGCCCTGGCCTTGAGCTTACAGAGGCACTGAGGGAACTGTCCAGGCCTAACCAGACTGAAACCAACGAAGGACATCCAACTGTGACCACATTTTCAAGGGCTAGCCTTGTGATTACTGTAAATATCTAACATAAAACACGTGAACTGCAATCTTTGTTTCTTACAAATCCTTTGACACCTTCTATTAATTTCCAGTACTTTAATTTACATGAAAATGCAATTTGTAAAAATCAACATGCCCCTTAAACCGGCATTCACTCAAATAAGGCATCTCTATGGTAGAAACCATTAGGTGAGTGACTACCCACTGAAACAAAACCAGGATCTGGGAGCACGACTGACAAGCCACATGCAGCCTTTACAGCTCATTCCAGGAAGCAACTTCTAGGCCAAGTTCTAAGGCTGCTAACAGGTAGATCTCAGCTATGACCTCAGCCTCACAGAGAAGGATTGCTAAAACTCTTAATCTAAACAAGTCTTTAAACAGGGAGGCTGAAATGCACAGGTAATAAAGATGTACAAGGAAAAGAATAAAGGGGGATTAACAAGTAAGAAGCAGCAGCATAAAATCAACTCAGTATCTAAAAATCTGCTTTTTATCTTAAGTGTCTAAAGACTGAAAATGGAGTGGACACGTGGGCCTGTGTACTCCAACCAAAGCCTTTCAGCCCTCTGGCGGGGCAGGACTCATTTCTAAACATTTAAGGAAGAGAGCAAATTACCGTGTTTGACAAATGACAGCCTCCTGTAAGCTGGAAGGAACTTAGAAAAAAAAAAAAACACCTCACAAGAACCTCCTAGTCAGGAGCACCATCCAAGCAGGAAGCACACGGCACAGCCGGCTCAGTCCCGGGAAGCGGGGTGTGCAGCTGGCTCCCCTTCCGGCCAGCACCCGCCCACCCCAGTCGAGTGGAAACTGGCCCTGTGCAGGGGCCACAGGGCTGGCACAAGGCAAGCGCTCCAGACACTTGTGGCATGAGCCAGGGGAGCAAAGTGAATAAGGAGGAAAATGAAAGCATGGAGTGAAGGCTCCGGAACATCGCCCTGACCCAGGTCTGGTCAAGGGTGTGGCCTCCCGCCAGCCCTGAGGTCCCCCGCCTGGCTGGAACAGCCCCCAGGAGGGTTCTCCAGGAGCCACCTCTCAACCTGCAGCATAGCTGGGGTCTGACTGGCAGAGGTGAGGGGCACCGCCCCCCGTGGTCTGAGGCTCGGAGTTCCTGAGATGCCTCGGAGATGCTGCTCCGATGGTCAAGACGGAAGGGCGGCTGGACACTGCCCTGTGGACGAGCGCGCTGCGCACTGACCTCGGCCGGGATGCTGGGGACAGCGGGCGCGATCCCGTTCTCCGTGCTCACGTTCCCGGAGCTGTTGTTGGGCGAGCTGGGCGCGGAGCCTGGGGCACTGCTGCACGCCGAGTCTAGGAGGGAGAGACACTCGTGAGCCTGACCCGGGTCCCAGCGAGGACCCCGAGGTGTGAGCTGGGCTGGCCTCCCGCTGTGGCGGCCCTCTGTTCTGAGCTGGCCGACTGTGGAAAGGACAGGACCACGGTTCCCACCTAGGGGCCATGGAGCTAATTCCCTGTTTCTGGCTGTGCTGTCAACTCGAGACCTTCACAAACCTGTGACCCCAGACGCGCCCCTGGAACCTTCTGAGCTGAACACATACTGTCAATTTTACTCCTCTTTGGTAAATGATCATAAACGCTAGAAAAACAAGCCCTGAACAATCGTTAATACTGTAACAACAAGAGACGAGAAAGCACAGAGGCCAAACGCCTGTGAGCAGTGGAAGGTCAAGTACGCTGTGCTCATACGCAGCCTCCTCTGCCAACATCTGCTCTGAGCCAGTCCTCGAGTTTTTAGACTTCCTGGGAAAAGCTCAGCTGGTGGCCTCTGTGACTGACCAGGTTACCTGACAACACATCCCGGAAAGTCTCCAAGCAGCTGTGATGGCCTGTGTGGCCCCACCTCGCCCACCGTGGCCGGGGCTGAGGATGGAGCGTGTCTCACCCCAGTCCCCCCACCCTCACTGGCGAAGGAGCCACACTGCTGTGTGTGCAAACACGCGATGGGAAGCCCCTCTGACTCTCTACGGTAACAGAGGTGTGTCTTGCGTTTCTGAGTTCTCGTCTGGTTCAATGGTGTCAAACACTGGCACCTCCAGGTACAGCCTCTGAGAGGGAACCAGCCTGAGCTGTCTGCCTTTCCCTCCCGAGTGTCTGCTTCCCTGATAGCTCAGTTGGTAAAGAATCTGCCTGCAATGCAGGAGACCCCAGTTCAATTCCTGAGTCAGGAAGATCCTCTGGAGAAGGGCTAGGCTACCCACTCCAGCGTTCGTGGGCTTCCCTCGTGGCTCAGCTGGTAAAGAATCTGCCCACAACGTGGGAGACCTGGGTTCGCTCCATGGGTTGGGAAGATCCCCTGGAGAAAAGAAAGGCTACCCACTCCAGTATTCTGGCCTGGAGAATTCTACGGACTGTATAGTCCATGTGGTCGCAAAGAGTCGCACATGACTGAGCGACTTTCACTTCACTGCCTGCCCCAAGTGCACTGACCGCGGGACCTCTGATGACTTAACATTCTACCCCGACCTGGACTTGCAGGCACGCGGAGGGGAAGCCTGGTCCATCTCCCAAAGCTGGACCCCAAAGGGGCTCAACACGCATCTTCCAGGGCAAATCTTCTCTGCGCCCCCCTCCCCCCCAACACTGAGGCCCGGCCCAGAAGCGTGAGCCCATAGAGCTGCCAGTGGGGCCCAGAGGACTCTGAGACTTGGTTCCAGCTGAAGTCGGGGCAACAGTGAGGAAGCTGAGGGTGCCATGTGGATGGATGGCAGTGCCCACTCCCACAGGCCCAGCTCTCATGGAGAAGGAGACCCAATCCCAAGGGTAACATGCACGACCCCCTCCACCCAGGGGACCGTGAGCACTAGAATCCTCGCCACCGAGCAGCCGTCCCCCTGGGAACACCCTGGCAGCAAGTGGCTCTGTCCACTCGAGGCCCCCCGGGACCCCCTCATCTCCCCCGTGCACAGATGGTGAACCCAGGCCCTGGTTCCCTACCCACCGGATCCAGAGCCTGGTCTCCACCAGGTTAAGTCGTGTTCACACATGCCTCCCTGAACGGGGGCAGCTGGGAAGGCCACCTGGGCTGGCAGGTGTCACAGGTCACGTGTAAAGACAGGGATGGCTCCCCCACCCCACCCCACCCCACCACAGCCATGCCCCTGCCTGGGCGCCCTCCCTGCTGTTAGCCTGACCCCGGCTGCACAGAGCCTCCCCTCTAGCCCTCCTTTAAACAGGCCCGTCCCAGCACGGTCGGCAGGTAAACCCTCCAGAGCGTGTGGGAAGCCAGGACATCTTTTGGGGGCAATAGAAATTATATGTGATCTCTCCAACTTTTCACCCATCTTCAGCTCAACGGTGTTTGGACTACTTTTTCACTCTACTTCAAGGTATCTGGTCTAAGAAAGTAAATATGAATGCATAATCACCATGGTATCATTTGCATCCACACGGTGGAATATCATTAAAGGCGCAGGAGTGTTGTGACTAATACCGAGTGAAAAAGGAATCGAGTGTACACAGGGTACGTGCCAGACCCGCACAGAAAGGACTGGAAGGAAATACACTCAGAGGCTAGGCATTCCTCTGGACAGGGTCAGATGGGCCCTTCTCTTGTCTGCTCGCCCTGCCAGGTACAGCTCCGATGAGGGACGAGGCACACGCAGTGTGACGTGGCCACGCCCCTGACCCGTCACATGAGCGTCCGAGGGCCGCCACTGGCCGCGCCCTCACCGCCGTCCCTCCTGGCCTCCCGTTACAGGCCAGAGGAGCCGCGTCTGGGACGCCGTGGCCCTCTCCTCCCAGGATCCCAGGGGAGGAGACCCCACCATGCCCAGAGCGCCTTATTTTCCCGTCTTCTGGAAAGCCAGCTCTGCTCAGAGCATTTCCCCCGCCCCAGCCCCCCGGGGCTGTGCTGGACCGGAAACCCACCCCCATCTCCGTGCCGCCTGCGCCCATCCGCCGAACTTCCCCTGGCCCAGGGGCCCCGCCACCCGCCTTTCCTGCTTCCCGCACGGCGCCCTCTCCCGGTGATGCTGCCCAGCTCCCAGCAGGCGCCGCAGGCCGTGTGCTCCCAGCCCCAGTGTGGCGCCCTGGTCTCTGGAGTCAGAGAGGAAGCTGCTGGGAGGCGAGGACGCAGCTCATCATTGCAGCGCCCAGCCTGGTCCTGACCTCACAGGCGGAGGGCGCGAAGGCCAGAGCCAGGACCAGGACAGAAGTGGCTGGGCCTGGGGTGGAGCCGCTGCCCCCCGAAGA
>NW_011489797.1:21394-21532 GCF_000754665.1 Bison bison bison | reverse complement strand
CCGGCTCCAGGCAGGCTTCACCCTGGCCGCAGGGCAGGGCTGAGGGCGCTCAGCTCACCCCAGACCCCGTGCTCAGAACTAAGGGTGCGGGTGGCGGGGGTGGGGGTGCGGTTAGGGGGACCGGGCCCTCCCACGGCG
>NW_011489797.1:8084-21094 GCF_000754665.1 Bison bison bison | reverse complement strand
GGCCACCTGGGCAGCCCCTCTGTGCTGTGATTCCAGGAACGGGGGCTGCGCGCCCTGTGCACGAGGGGTGCGCCCTCCGGAGGCGGGGTGCCCCTCGAGAGCGGGGCGTGCCCTTCTGACCGCACAGCCCCAGGAAGTGGGCTGTGTCCTCGGGACCACCAGGAAGGGCCTCGGCCTGGGGCCCGGTGGTTCTGGTAGAGAGTGTGGGTGTGCTTCCGCGCGCTGGCCACTAGGTGGGGGCCGAGAGCGGCGCGTGGACCCGGGCGAGGAGACTTCCAAGCTCCCGCCTCCTTCCCAGGAAGACTCTGCCGTTTAATGGGCAGGGGCAGGTAAGAGATCTGGGCTCACCACCCACAGGGCGGGAGCTGTTAAACAGCTCCAGAGAACCCT
This sequence comes from Bison bison bison, assembly GCF_000754665.1. NCBI lineage: Eukaryota > Metazoa > Chordata > Mammalia > Artiodactyla > Bovidae > Bison > Bison bison. The sequence continues at coordinate 20,704 of NW_011489797.1, read as the reverse complement.
CCACTTAGAATCCCTGATCGTCTCCCGGGATGTCCATGGGCCTGACTGCTCTCAGCTGCCCTGCGGGTCCAGGCTGGGGGCTGGACATGCTGCCCAGGAACAGGGCTCTGAGCGCCTCTGGGGGCCACCTGGGGCCCTCGGACTCAGTCCTGGGGGCTGGCACCGCCCTCGGGACTCGATGGCGGGGGAGATGGATGCGGAGAGATGCAGGTTTCCCTGCTAAAGGGAAAGCGTGCAGGCTGGCCTCTCTGAGACGGGCAGGTAGGCGGTGGGGTTTACACTCAAAGTACCTGTGACATCCAAGGGACGCTTTTTCAGAGCCGTGACCACTGGCCCATCTTTCCTGCGTAGCAGGGGGCTGCTCCGTCTCTCAGCCACTTTCTGCTTTAGCCTGGAGCGTAATTTCAGGTTGGGTTCAGAAGCTGCAGGAAAAGGAGACGTCATTACTGGCAGGCAGACACAACTGGGGTCAAGGTGACTGGGGGTGCTTTACCACGACTTCTACATTACACACGTCCTCACTCACCGGCAAATCAAAAATTCCCCCACGAGTGACGGCCCAGGCCGGCTGCCCACTCGGATCCCAGCCGCTGAGAGGTGCTAAGGCCAACCCACCTGATGAGAGGGTTAGCCACCTGCCTGCAGGTGAGGCCCGTTCCCCTCCGTGTCGCCTGACCCCCCAGCCCAGGTGCTCCGGTTGCTTTTGGTAACAGCCTTGCTTGTGCGAATGGAGCCCTTTGCACACCTGCAGTGCTCTGGCCTCTGCACCCGGAGCCCAGACCACACCCTGGACCAATCCAGTCCCATGTCAGCGTGGCTGCCTTGGGAAGGGGGCATCCTCACTCAGTGGGGCCCTCCCTGTGGCCTCTGGACACCTGAGTCTTAGCCCCACAGGCCGGCTGCTTGGGAGCCCGCGGCGGCGGTGAGCTCACCACCAGACTTCTGCCTTCGGAGGCTTTATGAGCTCATTCAAGCTTCCGTTACTTGTGGATCTGCTAACTGGCGAGTTTCTTTTACCTCTTGTTTTTGTTTGTAATCAGCAGCCCTGCTGGTTTTAATCTTTCTGGAACAGGAAGTTTGCAGCTCTCTAGAGCAACAAGCAACAGGATCTGAATTCCCCTCAGAGTTGGAAGTAAGCTGGCTGGGGTTATAAGAATGAGGCTGCGCATGCGTCTCACGGCCACTGCGACTCCATCGCAGTGGGGAGCCTGGGGGCAGGGTTGGGGGTCCTGGCAGTGGGGTGACCCTGGGGGGCGCTGGGAGGTAAAGGCAGGTCCTGTGAGGAGGGAGGAGCAGCCCGCCTGAAGGGTGCTTCCCAGAGAAATGAGGTGTGAGGTGTGAGCAAGGTGGCAGCCTCGCCAGATGCGCAGCCTGCTCCGGAGACCCCGATCCCAGGGGAGACGCTCTCTGCTCTGCAGAGTTTGTCTGGACGGCCAGGTTCCCCAGCAGGACGTTTGTGTCCAAAGAGGAAAAGGACCCGGTAACAGAACAGCCATCCCTGCCGGTGAGAGGACCCATTTCTGTGTTTTTTAATATTTAATACTGTTTTCACATTTTTGAGAACGGGAGCTTCACGTTTCACTTATTTCTATTTCTACGCTGAGCTTCTTACTTTATCATTATTTGAAAAGAAAAAAAAAGCCCAGCTCCACCCGCTAGATTAAGAGGCACAACCCCTCTCCCCGTAAGATGTCAGCTGAGCCTGCACGAGGTTGCTACAGCCACGTGTCCGTCCTGGGGAGGAATCTGCCCGAGACCCAGGGAGGACAGCGCGGCCCTGGAGTGGGGGAGCGCGTGGCCCCCGCCCCAGTGTAGCGGGGCCCTGTCGGCGGCACCGAGGTTTGTCTGTGAGCAACACTGCCTGGTCCTGACGGGGGCGTCCCAGAAGGTCTCAGAGCTTCGGGGCCCAAGGGTCAGCCTTGTGAGCAGGGTCAGGCTCTGGTCATTTGCAGGCTAAGACAAGGGCCTGAGAGCCCTGAAGGAAGGTGACTCTGGACCTAGCCACACTATCCATCACTCAGGGGCCAGGATAAAGGCATCTGCCAGCAGGCAAGGACTCCAGAGAGTCACATTCCACACACAGTTTCTCAGAAACCTCGGAGGAGCTGGACAACCACGACGGAGGAGGAGATGAGACACGGGAGCAGGTGGAGTCCAGGGAAGAGGCCGGGCCTCCCCGGGAGGCCGTGAACGGCAGTCAGGGCCCAGAGCAGAGCCTCTAGACCGCCTGCCCTGGAGGACAGCCTCCTCCGTCTGCCAAATCGTGGGGCTGAATTAAAAGCAGGGACAAGCAGACACCTGGAGCCGAGCTGATATTTTATAATAACTACAAATGGAATACAACTTTAAAAAATTGTCCACTTGAAAGCTATATAATATTGTACATCAACTATGCTTCGATTTAAAAAACATAGGCAGACAGAAAACTCAGCAAATGAAACAAACCATCAACTTCAGGATAAAGGGCACTCACACACCAACGGGAATGCAGCCAAGGTCACGGGCGGTTTGTGTGTCCTTTCGGTGCACTGTCCTCATGATTCAGGGCCGGGGGGTGGGGCCAGCTGCTCCCAGAGGCAGCCTTGTGGGGCTCTGTGACTTATGGACATTTACTTACTCTGATAACAATAAAAAGAGAACTCTAGAAAGACAAGGGCTTCCCTGGTGGCTCAGCTGGTAAAGGATCCGCCTGCAATGCGGGAGACCTGGCTTTGATCCCTGGGTTGGGAAGATCCCCTGGAGAAGGGTAAGGCTACCCACTCCAGTGTTCTGGCCTGGAGAATCCCCATGGACTGTATAGTCCATGGGGTTGCAAAGATTCGGACATGACTGAGCGACTTTTCTTCTTTTCTAGAAAGACAGAGGACAGGCTGGAATACAATTTTTGGCAGCATATGTGACAGACGCAGGATGGATATTAGCACGTAAAGCAACGAGAAAAAAAACCGGCCGAGAGAAAAGCGTATGGCGGAGCTGCCACTGAACACCGACATTAGGGACCGTCCCTGCTGGTGTGGCGGCAGATGCTGGGCACAGGGCGCACGAGGAAGGCACAGCCTGGCCAGTATGCACGCTGCCAGGCACAGGGGCACGGGCCACGCTGGGCCCCGGGACAGGCCCAGCGGCTCCGCGACGCGCGCTCAGCTTTCTCCCGAGCAGGACGATGGGCCGTAACAGACATGTACATCCCTGACGGGGACGGAACTGCTCTTTGAAAAGGCAGAGAGGTCACGGCTTCGGCACCCATCAGGCTGGCTGGGGTGACCCGGGGAGGCATCGCGTGAGTGAAGGGGGACGAGGGCCTCTCACGAGTGGCGGGTACAGCACTGCAAGCTGGGCTTTGTCGGCTCTGCACACGCTTTCTAACTCAGGAGTCGATCCTGCAGAAAGAGTGACTGTAGGCCCCCATATCTGAGGGCAGAACTAAAAGCTAGAGAACAGTTACCACCGCTACAATATTTGTAAATTGAGATAATATAGGAAAGGTGTTGACCTTATGCGTTGAAATGGAGTGGTACCTCAGATATAACAGTAACTGAAAAGTGAAGCTACAGCGAAAGTGCAAAGCAGGTGTTTTCTTGACAAAGAGACAGTCCACGGGCATCACTCGCGCACAGACACACATAACCCCCACACGCCGGCATAGACCACGTCTTCGCTGTAGGCACCAAACCAGACACAGGAGCTGCTTCCAGAGGTCACACACAGGATGCATGCATCTGACTTATGTTTTAACTTGTCGGAATTCAGACTCAAGTTGAAGAAAATAGGGAAAACCGCTAGACCATTCAGGTATGACCTAATTCAAATCCCTTATGATTATACAGTGGAAGTGACAAATAGATTCAAGGGATTAGATCTGATAGACAGAGTGCCTGAAGAACTATGGATGGAGGTTTGTGAGATTGTACAGGAGGCAATGATCAAGATCATCCCAAGAAAAACATGCAAAAAGACAAAATGGTTGTCAGAGGAGGCCTTACAAATAGCGGAGAAAAGAAGACGCAAAAGGCAAAGGAGAAAAGGAAAGATATACCCATTAAATGCAGAGTTCCAAAGAATAGCGAGGAGAGATAAGAAAGCCTTCCTCAGTGATCAATGCAAAGAAATAGAGGAAAACAATATAATGAGAAAGACTAGAGATCTCTTCAAGAAAATCAGAGATACCAAGGGAACACTTCGCAAAGATGGGCTCAATAAAGGACAGAAATGGTAGGGACCTAACGGAAGCAGAAGATATTAAGAAGAGGTGGCAAGAACACAGAGAAGAAATACACAAAAAAGATCTTCATGACCAAGATAATCACAATGGTGTGATCACTCACCTACAGCCAGACATCCTGGAATGTGAAGTCAAGTGGGCCTTAGGAAGCATCACAACAAACAAAGCTAGTGGAGGTGATGGAATTCCAGTTGAGCTATTTCAAATCCTGGAAGATGATGCTGTGAAAGTGCTGCACTCAATATGCCAGCAAATTTGAAAAACTCAGCAGTGGCCACAGGAATGGAAAAGGTCAGTTTTCATTCCAATCCCAAAGAAAGGCAATGCCAAAGAATGCTCAAACTACCACACAATTGCACTCATCTCACACGCTAGTAAAGTAATGCTCAAAATTCTCCAAGCCAGGCTTCAGCAATATGTGAATGGTGAACTTCCAGATGTTCAAGCTGGATTTAGAAAAGGTAGAGGAACCAGAGATAAAATTGCCAATATCTGCTGGATCATCAAAAAAGCAAGAGAGTTCCAGAAAAACATCTACTTCTGCTTTATTGACTATGCCAAAGACTTTGAATGTGTGGATCACAACAAACTGTGGAAAATTCTTCAAGAGATGGGAATACCAGACCACCTGACCTGCCTCTTGAGAAATCTGTATGCAGGTCAGGAAGCAACAGTTAGAACTGGACATGGAACAACAGACTGGTTCCAAATTGGGAAAAGGAGTACGTCAAGGCTGTATATTGTCACCCTGCTTATTTAACTTATATGCAGAGTACATCATGAGAAACGCTGGACTAGAAGAAACACAAGCTGGAATCAACACTGCCAGGAGAAATATCAATATCCTCAGATATGCAGATGACACCACCCTTATGGCAGAAAGTGAAAAAGAACTAAAGAGCTTCTTGATGAAAGTGAAAGAGGAGAGTGAAAAAGTTGGCTTAAAATTCAACATTCAGAAAACTCAGATCATGGCATCAGGTCCCATCACTTTATGGGAAATAGATGGGGAAACAGTGTAAACAGTGAGAGATGTTATTTTCTTGGGCTCCAAAATCACTGCAGATGGTGACTGCAGCCATGAAATTAAAAGATGCTTGGTCCTTGGGAGAAAAGTTATGACCAACCTAGATAGCATATTAAAAAGCAGAGACATTACTTTGCCACCAAAGGTCCATCTAGTCAAGGCTATGGTTTTTCCAGTGGTCATGTATGGATGTGAGAATTGAACTATAAAGAAAGCTGAGTGCCAAAGAATTGATGCTTTTGAACTGTGGTGTTGGAGAAGACTCTTGAGAGTCCCTTGGACTGCAAGGAGATCCAACCAGTCCATCCGAAAGGAAATCAACCCTGAATAGTCATTGGAAGGACTGATGCTGACGCTGAAGCTCCAATACTTTGGCCACCTGATGAGAAGAACCGACTGTGGAAAAAGACCCTGATGCTGGGAAAGATTGATGGCAGGAGGAGAAGGGGACGAAAGAGCATGAGATAGCTGGATGGCATCACTGACTGGATGGACATGAGTTTGAGTAAGCTCCGGGATTTGGTGATGGACAGGGAGGCCTGGTGTGCTGCAGTCCATAGGGTTGCAAAGAGTCGGACACGACTGAGCGACTGAACCAAACTAATGCCTTCCTTTTGAGATTTTTTAATTTAAAAAAAAAAAAAAAAGGCAACTCTCCATGGTGTTCACGACTGGCGTTTGCACCAATCGTTTCGATAGCGTATTTCAGGCGGCCGCCAAGCTCAGGTGCGAACAGGGCACATCTGGTCAAGATAAGACCAGGTCTCACTGGGCACTTCTCATGTGAAGAGGAGTCCAGGTTTGATGGACATCAACGTGTGAAGTGAGGTCCTTTTCCACATAGACACTGCCTAGTATTAATATTAACCACACGCGTCATCTCTGGAATTTTCTTTGGTAAAGCACAACAAAGCCTTTATGAAAACCCTCTGAACATATTCACACCCACTTTGCAACAAGCACAAAGTTGAGGGAAGACAGTAGTACACAAAAGCCCCCTGAGGGCTGGAAGCTTGGGCCGGCACGGCCGGAACTGCGGGTCAACCCCTTTCACCCCGCCCAGAAAGCTAAGTGCCTTATCCTGTGCCAGGGCCGCAGGGCCTCTACCCCGACCGCCCCCCCAGCCCTGCCCAGAGCCACATGAAGCACACCCAGGCATAGCGGTGTGCAGTGCGGGCCATGCCCACAGCTGCCCAGGCTAGCAGGCTGCCCCCGGTCCACAAACCACATCAGAACCAGATGGACCGCAAGGCGACCCGCCCTTCCCAGACTGCAGAGAGGCGTGCCATGTGCGTCCCTGGTAACCTCGAGCCACGCTACTCACAGCTAAGATGAGTAGGAACGGGGCGACTGCAGGGTGAGCTGTGCACACTCACCGACGTGTCACGGGGCCTCAGTGATCGGATACCCCGGCTCTCCGCCGGACACCGCCCACCATCTCAGCCCAGGCAGGCCCTCCCTGGTGGCGGGGGCTGTGGAGGGGGACCCTGAGGCCCAGAGGCAGCCATCAGGCCAGGGCTTCTGAGCAAACCTGACGGGGGGCCTCGGTCCTCTCTGTTCTTTTGGGGTAAAAAGCCAGCCCTGCCCTCCACGGGCCAGGCCCCCTGCCCAGGGGCCCCACAGGTTCACCCTGGGCCTGGACTCTGCAGCTCCCCTCCTCCTTCAGGACTGGAGCATGTGGTCATTGGTGGCCTGTCGCCTGCCTGCCGCAAAGCTCAGGGCCGGGCACCTGGGGAGCACCCGACCAGTGTGCTCCGTAACCACTGTGGAGACGCGCGGGGAGCCAGCCGTTGCTCAGGCTCGGGGCCCTGCCTGGGATTGAGCACACGTCCTCCTGACTAAGTGCCAGGAACCCCGGGGTCTGCAGCTTTCTGTCCTGTGACCTAGCAAGGCCTGAGCATGAGCGTCCGCCCGGGGGACAACAGCCCTGAGTCCGTAACAGACACACAGCTCCCACAGACACTGACTCTGACCCCAGGGCCCAGAGAGGACCCTCTGGGGGCAGCTGTCACTGACACAGTGTCCTGAGGCTCACTCGCCCCAAGCTGCCTGTAAAGACGGAGGGAAGGTGGGTCACCGTGGGATTAGCTGAGCAGGTGTGTCAGCTGCTCAGTCGTTCCCGACGCTTCATGGCCCCATGGACTGCAGCCCGCCAGGCTCCGCCATCCATGGGATTCTCCAGGCAAGAATACTAGAGTGGGTTGCCAAGCCGTCCTCCAGGGGGTCTTCCCGGCCCAGGGATCGAACCCAAGTCTCCTGCAGTGCAGGCGGATTATTTACTGTCTGAGCCACCACGGAGCTGAATGCATAGAAAGATGTAAATTATTTAGAATTAGCAGTGACATGTGTTTGAAAATAGGTGCTTCGAGAATGACGCAGGATACCGTGCTGCACTTTGTTCCCCTAAGGGCTTTAAACTCTGCCCTGGAACCTTGGCCTTATTACTATTACTAATGTGCCAGGGTTGCCGTTTTAGAAGACAGTGCAAGCGCATCTCTACTGAGCTCCTGGGGCGGTGGGGCGGTGCCTCTTTTCTGTCCTGGGGACGCGGGGCTGGGGGCGGCGCTGCTGATTATCACGCAGCTCAGGGCCACACGGAAGGTGGCTCTTCTCGGTGGCCAGGAGCTCTGTCCTTCATGTCCTCCCCCACCCATGGCTCCAGGGGCTGTGGGCACCACTCACCACACCCAGGGTGGGCACAAGTGCTGTGCGCTCAGCATACCCACTTTGGAGATGAGAAACTGAGGTCAGGAGAGCCTAGGGAATCTGTCGTGGAGCCCAGGGCTGCAAAGCAGGCGGGAGACACCCGCTGAGCTGCAGAACCACCAGCCACTCGCTCAGAGCCAGCCCCCCAGCTCCCTGAGTTCCACTCCCACCAGGCCTAGGCCTCCTGGGGCAGGCGCCTGGGGTCTCTCCTCGCACAGGGCCCCGTTTGACTGATGGCGGTGTGGCTGATCGCAGCGCCAGCTCCAGGACGGGGCGTGGAGGGCAGGCCTGGGGGTGGCTGGCCCGGATCCCGACAGACACCTCTTTCTGCGGAGCCTGCAGGCTCTCTAGGTGAGAGGCACGGCCCTTCTCGGCACACGACGGGGGACAACCACACACTCAAACTGGAGGGCAGAGGGCAGACGCCACACTCGCACATTCACCAATAAACTGTTGCCAGCCCACGCGGAACCCCAGCCACGCGTGCAGACGTCTCTCTGACCCGGCAAGGCTCTGTGGACCCCGCTGCCCACCAGGGTCCAGCTCTGGGACGGGGCCCCTCCTTCCTGCACCCAGGATGCGGGTCAAGTCCCCTGGTGCTGAATGGAAGCGCCCCCTTTGCGTCCGGCTCCTGTTTGGGGCTGGTGACCCCACATCCTCTCTGGGGCGCACTGCTTACAGGGGGCCCCCTGTCCTTAGGATGGGGTGGCAGGGGCCCCCAGCCCTGCTCCCTGTACCCCACCACTTGGGCGGAGAAGATATTCCAAAGCTTCTCTGTCCGGAACTGACCAAAATCCTTTGAATGAAGACAAATTCATGTTTGTGGAAAAACAGCTGCCGCACACCCCCACTCCATGAAGCACGGCATTCCCCTCGAGGGCCGGACTCCACCTGCCCCCTCCAAGAGCAGAGCCCTGCCCTCCACAACCAGGAGGGTGGCCAGGCTTCCCAGGGCACAGCTTCGGGGAGAGGCTTGCTTCGCTGGCCCCTGCCCTCCTGAGCGCCCAGTGCAAGACCCAGGGATGTTTCGATTCTTCTTAAAAGCCACTGCCCGCTTACAGAGTCACTGCTGGACAGAGTCCAGGGGTCCTGTGCACCTCGCTTGTGTCTAAACATCCTTCTTCTGGCTTGTGACAGAGAGGCCGATGTCACCCTGAGGACCCCCTGGTGGGCCACCAACCCCCCACCCCCGCAGCGGCTCCGCACCCACCTGTCTTTCTGAGGGGGAAGTCGTCTTTGGCGTCATACATGCCCAGGACTGGGTGGTTGTAGGAGGCTGACGCCCCGCTCTGGGGCGGGGAGCTCTGGTCCAGCGAGCTGTGCTGCGTCTTCCTGGAGAGAAAGGGGGGGACAGAGGCTGAGTGACCCTCGGGGACCCGGAGCCACGGTCGTGCAGGGAGAGCACCCCTGGGCGCCCACGCGGGTGGTTCTCCCTTTGACGCGTGGGCCTGGCTCGACAGCCGGCCTGCTGGGCAGCCTGGCTTCCTCCCAGGGCAGGACTGAAACGATGATACAAGGCCACCTGTGAGCCTGTGAACCCGGCCGCCTGCAGTCTCCCCTGGGCCTGTGGGGCTGAGGACAGGCGGCCTGTGGGGCTGCATGCTTGGTCCAATCCCTGGGCTCTGCCCAGCCCCCTCGCTCTTGGGGTCTCCTGGCCTGGCAGGCCTCAGGCTGAGGGGGGTGTTACCCCCGGCCACCAAGGGGCCCGTCCTCAGAACGCAGAGGGAGATGGGGGGCTCCAGGTGCAAGGAACACAGCTGTTGTTGGAGGCGGCGGAGACCTGGCCGGGGCCCGTAGGGACAGTGCTGGCGGCCTCTGGGTCCTGGAGGGCAGGGGCCACGTGGGGACTGTCCCCCTCTCGGGGACGGTCTCCCCGGCCATCTCCCCTCCCCGGGGAGGCGGGGGTCGGCGGCACCCTGGGCCCCGGGAGCTGATCCTGGGAAATTTGCTTCCTTTGTGAGTTGGCAGACACAGCCCCAAGGCGGCACAAGGTGGGCTCAGGCCTCAGGAGGGGGTGCTGGTCGCGCTGGCGACGACCGTCTGCAAACGTGCTGCGTCTCGGTGGCAACACTGAAGGTGTAATGAATTCCAAGAGTCTGTACACGGTGTAATCTCTTAATGACTTGAAACAAATTAGCCAACTTACTTATTTGGAATTTGTTAGACTTTATTTGCATACACAGCACTCCACGTCCCCACGCACCTGGTGTTGTTTGAATTGAGAACGTGAGCACTTAAACGCTTACAGGTGGATGTTTAAATATTTGAGAGCGCAAACGGGTGCAAAGAACACGGTGGTCACGGAGCTGGATCCGAGGATGCCTGCAGGCAGGCCACAGCGGGTGCTCAGATCCCTGGGACAGGCCTGCTGCCCGCTTGCAGCCCCACCGCCCCCAGGACGCATGTTGGGGGCCAGGGCTGCAGGCTCAGGGCTGGACCGGCCACGCTCATGCCGGCTGTGCCCTCACCGCATCGGACTGCCAGGCCTCACTCGGGGGTCCGGCCTGGCACGACCCCACGGAAGGTCTGAGGGCATCTCTCTACCCGACTTCTCCAGGCCAGAGCCTGCAGGGAGTGCGGCCTCGGTGGCCCCAAACCGCGCCGTCACTGCCGGGGTCTAAGCTGGGAGAGAGTTCACTTTCTCCTTCGTGAGAAACATGGAAACGCCGGTGTGTGTGTTACGTAATCTTAAAACATGGATAATCATGATTAATGATAATCACTGCTGTCATTAGACTCTGATGGTGGACTTTGCAGTTAAGCCAGAAGTACATTCAGTGTAACATCTAGCAGACTTTCTCCTGTCTTGATCTTGAGACGCCGTCAGTATTCAAACCCTCCCTCCCGTCTGGCCCTGACCTGGAGGAGCACAGGCAGGGTCTGGCCCCCGAGCCACTGTTCCGTGCCATCTGAGAGGGCACTCGGGCCCGGGGCAGCGGCCAGGCTGACCCAGCGGAGCCGGACCCCGCTGGTGCCCGCGAGGATGGAGCCAGACTTCACAGCAGCCAGGCTTCCCCAGGCCTCCAAACACCATGCAAAACGGAGAAAAACCAGCTCATCGCTAGAGGCCAAGGTCTCCCAGGGAGCAGTGGCCACCGGCCCTCCTGTGGGACCTGGCCCTCGTCACAGAGCCCAGGGCTCACACGCACCGCAGCGGGCGACGGCCGGGGGTGTGAGCGAGGGCAAGGCCTGTCCTCGTCTGCAGGGGCATGTGCACGCTCACCCCACGCTCACATGCAATCAGTGCACAGGCACACACACACACACACACACACTACACACACAGACATACACACCACACACACACACTATACACACAGATACACCTCACACACATTCCACACGCACACACAGACACACCACACAGACACACAAAGACACACACACACAGACATACACTCCACACACACACTATACACAAAGATACACCTCACACACATACCACACACACACACACACACACACAAACTACACATACAGACACACAGACACACAAGAGACACATACAGACACAGGTACCACACACACAGACATACACACCACACACACTATACACACAGATACACCTCACACACATACTACACACACACACACACACACCACACAGACACACACAGACCACACACACACACCCCTTATACCCGGAGGCAGAACGTGAGGAGCTGCTCTTCTAACTCAGCTCCAACCAGAATCACCGTCCAGGTGTTCGACCTGACCTTCCAGCGGGAGGAAGAGCCTGGGGTAGCTCTGCTGTGATCCTGGCTGACGGAAGGGGCACCGAGTCTTAAAGACCATCGGTCCTCAGTGAAGAAGATGGAAGACAAACACGCCTGCCTTTTCTTTCTAAACACTGCTCTGACCATGATACGGAATGAAGCCGAACACAAACTCAGCCATTTACCAAGTGATTTAGTAGATTTAGCCATTTAACTAAATTCTACCAACAACTGGCCTTTCCCATGACCTCAGATTGATGCAGGTGAATGCCATTTGTAATTGCTCACACCAGCACTGTCCAACAGGAGTAATACAGGCTGTGTGTGCGATTTAAAATTCTCTCTTGGCCACGTGAGCAGGAACAAAAAGAAAGCAGTGAAATTACGTTCAGTGTTCTTAACCCAATACACCCCAATCCTATCACTGCAACTAAAAAGTGTCAAGGACATAGTTCTCATTTTTTTCACATCCGGCATGTCTGATGTTCACAGCTTGTCTCCATCTGAACAGTCCATTTCGATGCCCCGGAGCCCATGTGGCTGGTGGCTACTGTGACGGGCAGCACATCTCCTCTGGTAAGCCTAATGCTGGGGGTTCGGACCCAGGTACACCATAGAACCACGCCACTAAGGACAGAAAACAGTCACCTCCACGGGAAGGCCCTCTGCCCCCGCCCCGGTCACGGCCACCTGGCTTCCTGTCCCTACAGACTGGTTGTGCCGACTCTAGGACCACATGCAAACGGCATCTCAAGGCACAGACTCTGCATCTTCTCCGAAGCCTAATGTTTCTAGGTCTGGGCAGGCTGCCCTGGGCCTTGCTGAGCAGATGAGAAAGCAGGTGCCCGTGTTGCCATCACCTGCTGGCAGACACTCAAATACTTCCATGCTTTGGAGACAATGAGCAGAACTGCTGTGACCATCAGAACACAAGTAGATCGGAAGAGCG
>NW_011489797.1:4371-4715 GCF_000754665.1 Bison bison bison | reverse complement strand
CCGGTTGCACAGTCGCCAACGGGACAGGGCTCGAGAACCACAGACACACACACACACATAAACACAAACCGGTTTCACAGTCGACAGGAAACAGGGCTCAGAACAACACACACATACACACACACACAATACTGTTGCACTCTTTCCAGGGCACAGGATTGAGAACAGCACACACACAGATTCACACACACACATACACAAATACATAAACAGCTTGTGCACTGTCCAAGTCACAGGGCTCAGAACAGCTCTAACACACACACACAAACCGATTGCGCGATCACCAGGGTTCATGGCTGAGAACAGAACACACACACACACAGACATAAACCGGTTTCACAGTC
>NW_011489797.1:0-231 GCF_000754665.1 Bison bison bison | reverse complement strand
TCACAGTCGACAGGAAACAGGGCTCAGTCAGCACACACATACACACACACACAAAACTGTTGCACTGTTAGGGCACAGGATTGAGAACAGCACACACACAGATTCACACACACACATACACAAATACATAAACTGGTTGTACACTCTCCAAGTCACAGGACACAGATCAGCTCTTACACACACACACAAACCGATTGCACGGTCACCAGGGTTCATGGCTGAGAACAGAAC
>NW_011489796.1:10794-12163 GCF_000754665.1 Bison bison bison | reverse complement strand
ATTGTAGGTGGATTATTTACTGCTAAGCTACTGGGGAAGCCAATTATTCATTGATGCTGCTGCTGCTGCTGCTGCTGCTGCTGCTAAGTCACTTCAGTCATGTCTGACTCTGTGCGACCCCATGGACTGCAGCCTACCAGGCTTCTCTGTCCATGGGATTCTCCAGGCAAGAACACTGGAGTGGGTTGCCATTTCCTTCTCCAATGCATGGAAGTGGAAAGTGAAATGAAGTCGCTCAGTCGTGTCCGACTCTTAGCGACCCCATGGACTGCAGCCTACCAGGCTCCTCCATCCATGGGATTTTCCAGGCAACAGAACTGAAGTGGGGTCCCACTGCCTTCTCCCAATTATTCATTAGATTTATCTAAAAAGTATAAAATGTTTGAACAATAGGCAAAAGTGGTGTTTCATTATTTAAACTGATGGTATGCTATGCAAAGAAACATTACGGGCCTGAAAGCTGTTTCATACCGATTTCTGCTTATACACAATGAGCATTTTATAAATAATCAAACATATCCATTGATTTGGCCCCTGTATCCCACTGAGACAAACTTCCTTGTAAAATCCAGCATGGCATGATTTGGGGAACATTAAAATACCCATTCAGACCAAAAATATTCTGAACTTGCATTGTCTTTTCTTTTTCTTTTTAACTTATACCAATCCCATTGCATATGGAGAGAGAGAGGGAGAGAGAAAAAAAAACAGTATAAGTTATACTGGTAATTTGCCTGCCAATGCACTCATTGAGAATTAGAGTAAGAGTGAACTGTTTTTGTCCTTTAGTCAATGGCCTTGTACGCCATTTAGGGTGTAAATTTTCTGACACCCTAGATGCAAATCAAAGTGTTCAGAAGTATATTATTTTATAGCCGTGATCTTTTACAACAAGTCAATGAATTCTTCTACACATAAGCAAGGGAAATAGTGATATATTCCATATACTAGCAGATAAAATAGTCATATGTATCTAATTATGATTCTATTTATAATTTGTAAACGTGTCTTCCTATGGTATTTTGAGAGTAGTTTTGAACATATACCCCTTTCAATTAACAGGCTGATTTTATAATCTATTATAAAATTATTTTTCCTTAGGAAACTTTATTTCCATTTTTCAAAAAGATGTCATATTATATTTATTTATTTAGACCAAGACACTTTAGTGCTATATTTCAGAAATTTGTAGAAAATATACAAATCCATGACAAATAAAATGTAACTGGTACCCCTTTTATGTCCAATGCCCTTGTGAAGTACATAATCTAAACAATTATGCACAGCAGCCTTGATCTCAGAACTTAAGGAAGAGACATCAAAAGGATAAGACAAGAAGATTAGAAGTAGAGGAGGAACAAACAAACAA
>NW_011489796.1:10142-10694 GCF_000754665.1 Bison bison bison | reverse complement strand
TGAAGTGTCAGATAGTGCTCCTCATCTTGAGTGCCTAGCAGAATTTCAAGAAAATGTAAGGAAGACCAACAATTTTTTGGCTTTTCTTGCCAAAGTTCGGAAAGCTTTTGCTACTATGGTTTATAATTAATATATAAACAGTATGTAAAAAACATAAAGAAGATATGCAGATAGATAGATGAATGTATGACAGTTGCTTAAATTGTGGCCTTGGACAAGTAAGTAGTTAATCGAACATCTCTGGGCAAGAGTACTGTAACCTATAAACTGGGGAAGACTAAATGCTTTTTTCCAGGTCAAACTTCTCCATTTTCCTACTATAATATTGCATCTCTATTGTGTCACTTCTTAGAATTCCTAATTATTCACTGCGTGTGTGATAAGTCCCTTCACTTGTGTCTTACTCTTTGCAATCCTATGGACTGTAGCCCTCCAGGCCTGCCTCGTCTATGGGATTCTCCAGGAAAGAATACTGGAGTGGGTTTCCATGCCCTTTTCCATGAGGATCTTCCCCACCCAGGGATGGAAAATGCATCTCCTGCAGCTTCTGTA
>NW_011489796.1:6280-7692 GCF_000754665.1 Bison bison bison | reverse complement strand
AAGCTGTCATTTCTCTAGTGGGGGGATGCAAGAGGTGCAAAAATTCATGGATGCATGCGCGTCTCCCTGAATTTATCTCTCTCTAATTATATACTTCTTTCTCTTTTCTTTCCATAAGGATTTGGATCATTTTATCAATGATCTACTATAGAGTCACCAAGAAGTGGAGAAGATCAGCCTGTTTGTTAGAGTTAAGCCTTAATAGATGACCAAAATGATCTATTTCCAGTAAAGAGAATCTGTGCCTGGTAGCCCAGGTTGAGGAGAAAGGTAAATGCCCTATTTGAACCAGGCTACTTTCCTAATATTAAATGATAAGTCTGTTTCAATAAGTCTTGTGTTGTTACTTTATAGAAAATAGAATCTTAAACTAAAATTAATTTCTATCCATTCAACAAACACCAAATAAGCACTGACTAGAGCCTAAACTTAAGGTAGAGGGTAACAGGTATAGTTATTGGAACAAAAGGCAATGGGTGAAAAGGATCGACAGACTTGAGAGTCATTCCAAATGAAAGATAAATAGGAAGGCCTTTTACAGTAGGTGGACTTGAGCAGTGTCTTGCCATCTTACCTTTAAAACCAACAAACAAAAAAAGTTACACAGACATTGTTCCAGTTGCTCCCAAATGCATTATACAGAGCTACCTCTAACCAATTAACAATACTGAACTTAGTCTCATGCCACATCTGACATTTCAACTATCCTAAACACTAATATTGAGGCAAAGGTTTATTTAAAGGTGGAAGAAGCATCTGACTTTGGAGCACATACTTCCTTCCTTTGAAACATATAAACAACACCAGAGTGTCCAAAATTCTCAACTCACTTACTCAGAGTTGACATCTTCCAAATGGAGCACATGCCTAAAGTTGAAAGGTGAAATTTTTATTGCTGTTCAGTCATTAACTTGTGTCCGACTCCTTGTGACTCTATGGACTGCAGCACGCCAGGCTCCTCTTTCTTCCATTGTCTTCTGGAGTTTGCTCAAATTCATGTTTATTGAGTCAGTGATGCCATCCAACCATCTTATTCTCTGTTGTCCCCTTTTCCTGCCCTCAATCTTTCCCAGCATCAAGGTCTTTTCCATTGAGTCAACTCTTTATTTTATTTTATTTTTAAACTTTACATAATTGTATTAGTTTTGCCAAATATCAAAATGAATCCACCACAGGTATACATGTGTTCCCCATCCTGAACCCTCTTCCCTCCTCCCTCCCCATACCATCCCTCTGGGTCGTCCCAGTGCACTAGCCCCAAGCATCCAGTATCATGCATCGAACCTGGACTGGCAACTTGTTTCTTACATGATATTTTACATGTTTCAATGCCATTCTCCCAAATCTTCCCACCCTCTCCCTCTCCCACAGAGTCCGTAAGACTGTTCTATACATCAGTTTCTCTTTTGCTT
>NW_011489796.1:4780-6180 GCF_000754665.1 Bison bison bison | reverse complement strand
GAGGAAACCAGAACTGAAAGAGACACAAGTACCCCAATGTTCATTGAAGCGCTATTTACAATAGCTAGGATATGGAAGCAACCTAGATGTCCATCAGCAGTTGAATGGATAATGAAGTTGTGGTATATATACACAATGGAATATTACTCAGCTATAAAAAAAGAATGCATTTGAGTCAGTTCTAAGGAGGTGGATGAACCTGGAGACTGTTACACAGAGTGAAGTAAGTGAGAAAGACAAATACTGAATATTAACCCATATATATGGAATTTAGAAAGATGGTACCAATGATCCTACATGCAGGGCAGCAAAGGAGATACAGGTAAAGAACAGAATTTTGGACTCAGTGGGAGAAGGTGAGGATGGGATGATTTGAGAGGATAGCATTGAAACATGTACATTACCATATATAAGATAGATGACCAGTGTACGTTGGATGATGAAGCATGGCACCCAAAGCCTGTGCTCTGGGAAAACCCAGAGGGATAGGGTAGGGAGGGAGGTGGGAGGGGGCTTCAGGATGGGAGAGACACATGTATACTTGTGGCCAATTCATGTTGATGTATGGCAAAAGCATAATATCCTTCAATTAAAATTAATTAATTAAAAAATAAACATTAATAAAAATGCTACAATGTGAAAAAAATAAAACTTGCATAATTTCAGAAGTGATGAATTGACTGGAATTGAGCTATACTCACAAGATAAAATCCATCAACTGTGTTACAGTTGTATCTTTCTTTTCCATGGAAATTCTTCCTGGTTCCCAGATAAATACATTTGTGGTCTAGCTACAGGATTTTCAGGTCCTATGATATTTAATTTGGCCATTTTAATAACCCAAATTATTATGCCTTAATGGGATGAAGGTTAAAAAAAAAAGTTGCTATTTGTCACACGATGAGGCTGAAACCATATCCAAAATCACTTAAAATTATATTTCCAGAAGTGGTGATGATATCTGCTGTTATGACTACATTACTTTTGTTCAAGGCACATTCCCATAAGACACCAGCTTTACATTATGGGGTGCTTTTCTGGTGTCAATATTCTACATGCAGTAGGATAATGTGATTAAGGGGATAGGTTGGTAATAATACTTCACAACATTACCAAGATGATTAAATGAGATAATTCACATTAAATGCTTGGCACACCATAAGCACTAGGTAAATAAGAGCAATTACTACTGCTGCTGTTTTAGGAGGATCTAGCCTGTGATATTGGCCTAATTAGCACTATAATATATAGCATTATAATAATTATATTAGCATAGATATATCACTGATTGGAAATGTGGACACAAGTGAATCTTTTGAATGTAGTACTGCCTAGTTACCTTGAAGCCAACCTTAGAAGGACTCTAATAGACCTCCTTCTAGAGAACAGGGCAAAATAAT
>NW_011489796.1:4397-4680 GCF_000754665.1 Bison bison bison | reverse complement strand
TAGTACTTTATCCCCTGGAATTAACTCTCTTTCTCACTGTTATCTCCACTCACTGAATTTCATTATCTATTTTTTATAGGATAATTATAGGTGAGACTGAATACATAAAAAGAGAAGTTTTGAATCAAGTTATCTATTAACAGAGAGAGGCCTGAGGTCATTCCTCAAAGACATAAAAGAGGAGATGATACATTAGGCAATCCAACATAATGACAAGTCAAATTATGCCCCCCTTCCAAGACAGAGATTTTCTTATTAGAGACTTTGGCACCTTGCATAGACC
>NW_011489796.1:432-1261 GCF_000754665.1 Bison bison bison | reverse complement strand
GTTGACCCTTGGGTGGTGCTTGGTTTCAGTGTAGGTATGGAGGCGTTTGATGAGCTCCTATTGATTAATGTTCCCTGGAGTTAGGAGTTCTCTGGTGTTGTCAGGATTTGTACTTAAGCCTCCTGCCCTGGTTTTCAGTCTTATTCTTACAGTAGCCTCAAGACTCCTCCATTTGTTCAGTCGTGCTATGGGGAGGGGGGAACGCTGCAAACAAATATCACTGGCATCTGTGGGGAGTCCTCCCAGTGTCTCGGTCACACTGGCTTTGCCCCTGCTCATGGCATGTGTGTTTTCCCAGTCTACACTGCTCAGGCTCTAGGTTGCTCTTCCGGGAACTCTCTGAGGCGGGCCTTGGGTTGCACGCACTTCCCAGGTTTAAGCTGCTCAGGTTCAGGTACTCGGGTAGTCCTCAGAGGTGCAGACTCGGTTGGGCCTGCGTTTTGTGCCCTTCTCAGGTCCGATCAGCTCAGGTGACCAGGTGTTTGGCGAGCACGGTCGCTGTGACTTATCGCCTCCCCCATCCCTGCCGCTCCGTTTTCTGGGTGCACAACCAGCGCACATTCTCAGGCGGATGTCGATCATCCAGAATCCCAAGAAGTCTTGGTTAGCAATGAAGCCTGCTTGCGGTTTGGTAGATGAGGTCTATCTGGGGCCGCCATTGCCCCCTTCCATATCTGGCTGCCCTCGCCTGCTTGTCTCCAGCAGGGGATGGGCCAGTCCACAGCCGGCTAGCTCTAGTCAATCCTTTGTTCTATGAGTGAGCCTGGTGTTGCCTTAGTTTAAGGCTTCTTGCAGGGTAGCTATCCCACGATCTGATTTGCTGTCTCAA
>NW_011489796.1:0-332 GCF_000754665.1 Bison bison bison | reverse complement strand
TTTAAATGTATAATTCTGTGAGTTTTGGCAAGTGTGTACTCTCATGTAACCACCTATCCAATCAAGATATAAAGCAATGTTATTACCTAACTGAATTATTTTTAGTTTGGACTTTCTAAAAATGCCACAAACATAGAATTGTACAGTACCTTTTCAGTCTTAATTCTTTTGAGATAAATGCACTCATTATCAGAGAAATGCAAATCAAAACCACAGTGAGGTACCATTTCACTCCAGTCAGAATGGCTGCGATACAAAAGTCTACAAGCAATAAATGCTGGAGAGGATGTGGAGAAAACATAACCCTCTTACACTGTTGGTGGGAATGCAAA
>NW_011489795.1:9682-10522 GCF_000754665.1 Bison bison bison | reverse complement strand
AATATTGACTGTGTACTTGTCCTGTACCATGGACAGTGCCAGTTACTAGAAAGAGAAACAATGTCTAACCTATCTTCAAAGTGTTCACCATGTAGGCTGACAAAGAGAAAAATAATATTTGTAACAAAAATAAATAAATGGAAAAAGTGCCACATCTTTAAAAGTTTTTCACCTCCTTGTTTTGAAAGAGAGTTAACAATGGACCCTTTATTTAGTTCTCTAGGATCAAAAGTGTTACGTGACAATATAATTGCTCTTTGAATTGAAGAGCATTATTTTACAACATGACCTCATTAAAAATAGTGTGGTTTCTATAAATAAAAGTCCTTGGATGTTTTAGTATGAGAACTGACAATGGCATCATTCATTTTTTTTTTAAAGGCAATTGTTAAGACAACAGTCCATCACATAGATATATTGATTTGTTCATCTCCCCTTTGGAGGAAAAAACAAGCTACACAAACTACCTCACCCTGACCATTCTTCTTAATGAATACCTGTGGTTAGGGAAATAATTTAAGGGGAACTGAAATGTCATCTAGATGTTCTTGTCTTCTAATAAAGAGATGATCCAGTATATTATTTATCCTTGTCAGGAGAGTAAACATGAAGGATCATATTTTCAAATAGCTCTAGTCAATTTAGAGACTTATCAATTTTTGTGTTTGAAATGAGTGCAGTGATTGAATGCATTTTGAAATGTGTAGGAAAATGGAGATACATATTTGTGGTGTGGATTTAAGATAAATAGTAGAAAGCAAAAATAAACAAATGGGACCTAATTAAACTTAAAAGCTTCTGCACAACAAAGGAAACTATAAGCAAGGTGAAAAGACAGCC
>NW_011489795.1:4529-5978 GCF_000754665.1 Bison bison bison | reverse complement strand
TTTTCCTACTAACACTAGAGCAAGAGTAACACTCAGTTTTCATGCACATCATATTCTCCATATTTGGCTCTAAGTAGTTGGGTGTTATCCAAAGTAAAACTAGCCCACAAAACATAACAGCCTAGAAATCTGGTAATGATGGCCAAGACCATTTGCAAATGTCAGAAATGTTTGGTATAAAAGCTGCAACTGAGTTGCTTCTGCACACAACTCTCTTGAGAACTAGTAACCAGGGTGCCTTGCCATTTCCCAGACCTGAACTGCTATTGACTGTGTTCCACCCCTGGGCCCTGAGATGCACTTGATACTCTTCCTGGGACAATTTCACCACTCTGACCGTAGGGCCTCAGACACTGCTGCAACTTGGCAGCCCTAGTTCTGTGCTACTGCTGTGTCTTACCTTCTATGGGGCCTGAGTTACTCAGGCCCTGGCTCCATGACTGATCTGCACATGCCCACACTTCAGACATTGGTGCCACTGCCAGAGCAGGGGCACCAGTCCCCCAGGCCCCAGGTGCTGAGGTAGTTCCATGTAGTCCTGGCCCCAAGATCTTGGCTCACCTGGGACTATGAATGCCTACACCCCAAACACCAGTGCCACTGCCACCACAAGCATGGCAGCAAACTATCTACCTGATAAAGAGTTACTATTCAAAATATGTAAGGAACTCATACAACTCAAT
Organism: Bison bison bison; assembly: GCF_000754665.1. Lineage (NCBI taxonomy): Eukaryota > Metazoa > Chordata > Mammalia > Artiodactyla > Bovidae > Bison > Bison bison. The sequence goes on along the minus strand of NW_011489795.1, from coordinate 5,295 downwards.
AACAAAAAAACAAACCACCCAATCAAAAAATGGGCAGACCTAAACAGACATTTGTCCAAAGAAAACATACAGACTGACAAAAGGTACATGAAAAGATGCTCATAATTAAGGAAATGCAAATCAAAACCATAATGAGATACTGCCTAATACCTGTCAGAATGGCTATCAAAAAGACCACAAATAAATATTGATGAGGATGTGGATAAAAGGGAACTGCTGTGCACTGTTGGTTGGAATGTAAATCGGTACAGCCACTATGGAAAACAGTATTGAGGTTCTTTAAAAATTTAAGAATAGAACTAGGGTATGATCTAGAAATATCACTTATTAGAACACACCCAAAAGAAGTGGAATCTGTATCTCAAGATATTTGCAGTCCCATATTCATTGCAATGTTAGTTACAATAGCCAAGATATGGAAACAATCTAAGTGTCAGTGGATAGATAATGGATAAAGATAGTATTTTATATATATACACACACAGATCTAGATAAATATATAGATAGAAAGATCAATATTTGCAATTTCTTTACCTACGTATGTATGCCAGACACACAGAAAGAGAACTATTTCATGGTATTACTTATATGTGAAATTTAAGAAAATCAAATTTAGAAAAACAGTAGAATGCTGGTTGCCAGTTACTAGGGGGCGGGGTGGAAGAAATGGGGAGATGGTGGTTACAGGGTAGAAAATTTTAGTTAGAAAATAAATAAATAAATTCTAGAGATCTAATCGGAGAAGGCAATGGCAACCCACTCCAGT
>NW_011489795.1:1265-1601 GCF_000754665.1 Bison bison bison | reverse complement strand
GTGTGGTAGTTTGTAGCATCTTTGGCATTGCTTTCTTTGGGATTGGAATGAAACTGACTTTTCCAGTCCTGTGGCCACTGTTGAGTTTTCCAAATTTTGCTGGCATATTGAGTGCAGCACTTTCACAGCATCATCTTTCAGGATTTGGAATAGCTCCACTAAAATTCCATCACCTCCACTAGCTTTGTTTGTAGTGATGCTTTCTAAGGCCCACTTGACTTCACATTCCAGGATGTCTGGCTCTAGGTCAGTGATCACACCATCGTGATTATCTGGGTCGTGAGGATCTTTTTTGTACAGTTCTTCTGTGTATTCTTGCCATCTCTTCTTACTATC
>NW_011489795.1:0-414 GCF_000754665.1 Bison bison bison | reverse complement strand
TCCCCAGGTCAGTAGGTGCCCAATATGCTACTGGAGATCAGTGGAGAAATAACTCCAGAAAGAATGAATGGATTGAGCCAAAGCACAAAGAATACCCAGCTGTGGATGTGACTGGTGATAGAAGCAAGGTCCGATGCTGTAAAGACCAATACTGCATAGGAACCTGGAATGTCAGGTCCATGAATCAAGGCAAACTGGAAGTGGTCAAACAAGAGATGGCAAGAGTGAATGTTGACATTCTAGGAATCAACGAACTGAAATGGACTGGAATGGGTAAATTTAACTCAGATGACCATTTTATCTACTACTGCAGACAGGAATCCCTCAGTAGAAATGGAGTAGCCATCATGGTCAACAAAAGAGTCCGAAATGCAGTACTTGGATGCAATCTCAAAAATGACAGAATGATCTCTG
>NW_011489794.1:4656-5089 GCF_000754665.1 Bison bison bison | reverse complement strand
AATATGTGTCTTGGGGTGTTTCACTTTGGGTTTATCCTGTTTGGGACTCTCTGTGTTTCTTGGACTTGAGTGATTATTTCCTTCCCCATTTTAGGGAACTTTTCAGCTATTATCTCCTCAAGTATTTTCTCATGGTCTTTCTTTTTGTCTTCTTCTTCTGGGACTCCTATAATTCAAATGTTGTAGTGTTTAATATTGTCCTGGAGGTCTCTGAGATTGTCCTCATTTCTTTTAATTCATTTTTCTTTTATCCTCTCTGATTCATTTATTTCTACCATTCTATCTTCTAATTCACGAATCCTATCTTCTGCCTCTGTTATTCTACTATTTTTTGCCTCCAGAGTGTTTTTGATCTCATTTATTGCATTATTCATTATATATTGACTTTTTTATTTCTTCTAGGTCCTTGTTAAACCTTTCTTGCATCTTCTCA
>NW_011489794.1:0-644 GCF_000754665.1 Bison bison bison | reverse complement strand
AATGGTCCTGGCACCCTTGTCAAAAATCAATTTATCACAAATGTATGAATCATAGATAATAAACTAGGGAAATTAATTGTAGGGCTCAATTCCTCTTCCTTTCACTCCAAATACTCTTTCATTGCCTAATGTTCTGTCTTAAAACCATTGTCATATACAGATGTGAAAGATATATATGTTATATATATATAATACATGTATGTGTATATATTATACAATTTATATTTTATATACAAATATTATACATACTTTTTTTTTTCAGATGGGAGGGTAAATCTCATCTCAGTTACTCATTCTTGACTGGAGTGAAAGTCTGGGATTAATTCATACTTTTTCCAAATGATTATTTTTTTAATATAGGGGAAAAAATGACTTAAGATCTGTCCTCTTAGTAATTGTTGAAGTGTACCACACATTGTTGTTAACTGTAGGCACAATATTGTACAGACTTCTAGACCCTTTTCATCTTTTGTAACTGAAACTTTATACACATTGAACACCAACTCCCTGTTTCCCCTTCCCATAGTCTCTGGCAACTGCTATTCCATTTTCTTCTTCTATGAGTTTGACTACCTTGCTGCTGCTGCTAAGTCGCTTCAGTCGTGTCCGACTCTGTGCGGCCCCATAGAGGGCAGCCCACCAGG
>NW_011489793.1:55357-55839 GCF_000754665.1 Bison bison bison | reverse complement strand
CCCATGATGATCACACTGTCAGAAAAATACTACTAAACATCCAGAAGTACACACAAAAAAAACTAGTGTGCTTCAGTGCACAGGGACTTGCAAATAGGAGTCAGCAGTACACAGCTTCCTGGACTCTGGTCCTGTCGTGGAAAAGCAAGAATCTGTCAGGGCAGACCTGGAAGCCTCTTGACTAGCTATAAACTGAGAAAATACTCCGCCCTGGAAACTCTCTTTCTATAGTATGTTTTTCCTTCTACAGGCTCTCTAAAGAGAATGGAAGCGTTTGGATCACACTTTTTTGTTAGACAATGCACAAAATCATGTAACTGTTTTTCTCCCACTTCCTCTCCTTATGACTATCTCTCTGTCTCTCTCTCCTCTCTCTCTCTCTATACACACACACACACACACACACACACACACACATACTTTGCATTCCACCTCATTATAGAACATAGGATATCTGACAATACAACCAATTTTGAGAAGAT
>NW_011489793.1:43729-52585 GCF_000754665.1 Bison bison bison | reverse complement strand
GTTGTATCTGACTCTTTGCGACCCCATGAATCACAGCACGCCAGGCCTCCCTGTCCATCATCAACTCCCGGAGTTTACTCAAACTCAGGTCCATCAAGTCGTGATGCCATCCAGCCATCTCATCCTCTGTCGTCCCCTTCTCCTCCTGCCCCCAATCCTTCCCTTGACTAGACGGACTTTATTGACACAGTAATGTCTCTGCTTTTTAATATGCTGTCTAGGTTGGTCATTACTTTCCTTCCAAGGAATAAGTGTCTTTTAATTTCATGGCTGCAGTCACCATCTGCAGTGATTTTGGAGCCCCAAAAATAAAGTCTACCACTGTTTCCACTGTTTCTCCATCTATTTGCCATGAAGTGATGGGACTAGATGCCATGAACTTTGTTTTCTGAATGTTGAGCTTTAAGCCAACTTTTTCCCTCTCCTTTTTCACTTTCATCAAGAGGCTCTTTAGTTCTTCTTAGCTTTCTGCCATAAGGATGGTGTCATCTGCATATATAAGGTTATTGACGTTTCTCCCAGCAATCGTGATTCCAGCTTGTGCTTTATCCAGCCCAGTGTTTTTCATAATGTACTCTGCATATAAGTTAAATAAAGACCAAGATAAGTTCATTCAAAACAGACATTCTTTTTCTTTTGTATGTATCTTCAGTTCTAACCAGATACCACTGGGGGAAAAACAAAAACAAACAAACAAAAAGCCCATGATCTCTCCTATGCCAGCAAAGGCTGAACAGGGAGCCTAAATGTCTGCTCTCATGAGTCTGAAATGAGGCAACCCAAAATCTCTAGTGAAGTATTGTCATAAAAGGCTAAGTAGGAAGCTGGGATGTTCATCCCTGCTGCATAGGCATGAAGTCACACTCCCTTACCCATCATGATAGTAGAGGCTCCCTTGAAATATAAAATGTAAAGATGGGGCACTGAGGAATGAGGCATCTCTTCCCATGTCTGCTGAGATGGCCTCAGTGGTGGGTGACCTAGTGGATCATCAACATTTCCTAACCACTACCTAGGTATAATAGGGTCAATCTCACACAAAGTCAGTGGAGAACATGTGGAGAGCTTGACCTTCCATCCCTGGTCAATAATAAGGAGTCTACCCTCCAGTTAGCAGTTGCTAACTGGAAAACATGAATTTCTACATCTACCTGAAAGCCAAGCAACCCTCACTCCCACTTCCATGACAAAGCAATGTCAGAAAAAGCAAGAAAAATTAGAAGGTTTAAATAAGATTTACTATTTCATAATAAGAAAATTTTAAATTTCAAACAAAAATCATCATTGTCCCAAGACCCAGAAAGATCTCTAGTGGAGTTAGAAAGTCAATCAAATGCTGCAAACAGAGATGACAGAGATATTAGACTTAGGGTTTTCAATCAGCCATTGTGATCCTTCTTATCTCACAAAATAGGAAAATTTACTTATGTATATTTACACATATATGTAAATATATGCATATATTTACATATATATAAATTATGTATATATATTAATTAATGCTAGTCTTTTTCTGCCTTCCTCCTGATGACCACTATTAAGAACTTGTTCTGGCTCGCAGGGCTTTTCCCTCTTCAAAGTGCTAGGAGGATTATTAGCTGGAAATCAGGACTTTAGGACTTATTCTTATGAAACCATCATTCTTGTAAATTCAGGAAAAAAGGAAAATCTCTATTGATTTCCTTCAGAGTCCAAAATATATTCCATAACATTTGGGATACATCAATTAATGTCCAGATCAAAATTTAAAGATATGAAAATTTAAATGATGAACTTTAAAATAGTGTTAGAAAAAAATAATTAGTTTATTCCCCAAATTTCTGCCAGAAAGGAGACTATATTATTTTGCTAACTGAATATATTAGTCACTGATTTTGAGAACAGATATAATGCATGAATATTTTAATAATGAACATGCCATGGTTGTTTCTATTCATATATATATATATAGTGAATCAATAACTTACAATACTGGATTTTTTACTCTATTTTCTTTAAAATTATATAGTGATACATGTTGATTCTATGAACTAACTCAAATTTGCCATTTCAAAATTTGTTCTTAAAATGAAAAGCAAACACACCTTTCTCAAAATGCATTTTTTTTGTTTTACTTCTTATATACTAATTCTGTTTAGAAACAATGTTTTTATTTTTATTTGCATATTTATGCACAGTGAAGCCACATAAGGAGAGAATAAAGCTTTCCTTCTCAGAAAGGAACATGTGTAGATTCCCTCAGCTCATGGATAGCTGCAGGTGAGGATGGAGTTAGATGAGAAAAGGAAAGAACTCAATTCATTGGAAAGTCATCCATGAACATCACTATATTGCCACATAGCTGGTGTCTTCTTCAGAAGCTTTCATAAGCCTCTTATCCTTCTCCATCAGACAGCAGACAGACTGAAAACCGCAATCACAGAAAACTAACCAACCTAATCACATGGATGACAACCTTGACTAACTCAACGAAACTATGAGCTAGGTCATGTAGGGCCACCCAAGATGGATGGGTATGGTGGAGAGCTCTGATAAAATGTCCACTGGAGAAGGGAATGGCAAACCACTTCAGTATTCTTACCTTGAGGACCCCATGAACAGTATGAAAAGGCAAAAAGATAGGACACTGAAAGATGAACTCCCCAAGCTGGTAGGTGCCCAATATGCTACTGGAGATCAGTGGAGAAATAACTCCAGAAAGAATGAAGACATGGAACCAAAGCAAAAACAACACCCAGTTGTGAATGTGACTGGTGATGGAAATAAAGTCCAATGCTGTAAAGAGTAATATTGCAATAGGAACCTGGAATGTTAGATCCATGAATCAAGGCAAATTGGAAGTGGCTGAACAGGAGATAGCAAGAGTGAACGTCGACACTCTAGGAATCAGCAAACTAAAATGGACTGGAATGGATGAATTTAACTCAGATGACCATTATAGCTACTACTGTGGGCAGGAATCCCTCAGAAGAAATGGAGTAGCCATCATAGTCAACAAAAGAGTCTGAAATGCAGTACTTAGATGCAATCTCAAAAGTGACAGAATTATCTCTTTTCATTTCCAAGGCAAACAATTCAATATCACGGTTATCCAACTCTATGCCCCAGCCAGTAATGCTGAAGAAGCTGAAGTTGAAGGGTTCTGTGAAGATCTACACGACCTTCTAGAACTAACACCCCCAAAATATGTCCTTTTAATTATACAGAACTGGATGCAAAAGTAGAAAGTCAAGAAACACCTGGAGTAACAGGTAGATTTGGCCTTGGAGTACAGAACGAAGCAGGGCAAAGGCTAGTAAAGTTTTGCCAAGAGAACGCACTGGTCATAGAAAACACCCTCTTCCAACAACACAAGAGAAGACTCTACACATGGACATCACCAGATGGTCAATATTGAAATCAGATTGACTATATTCTTTGTAGCTAAAGATGGAGAAGCCCTATACAGTCACCAAAAACAAGACCGGGAACTGACTGTGGTTCAGATCGTGAACTCCTTATTGCCAAATTCAGACTTAAATTGAAGAAAGTAGGGAAAACCACTAGACCATTCAGGTATGACCTAAATCAAATACCTTATGATTGTACAGTGGAAGTGAGAAATATTTTAAGGGACTAGCTCTGATAGACAGAGTGACTGATGTGCTATGGATGGAGGTGAGTGACATTGTACAATAGAGGATCAAGATCATCCACAAGAAAAAGAAATGCAAAAAGCAAAATGGCCCTCTGATGAGGCCTTACCAATAGCTGTGAAAAAGAAGAGAAATGAAAAGGGAAGGAGAAAAAAGAAAGATATAACCATTTGAAGACAGAGTTCCAAAGAATAGCAAGGAGAGATAAGAAAGCCTTCCTCAGTGATCAGCGCAAAGAAATAGAGGAAAATAATAGAATGGAAAGACTAGAGATCTCTTCAAGAAAATTAGAGATACCAAGAGAACATTTCATGCAAAGTTGGGCTCAATAAAGAACAGAAATGGTATGGACCTAACAGAAGCAGAAGATATTAAGAAAAGATGGCAAGAATACACAGAAGAACTGTACAAAAAAGATCTCCATGACCCAGATAATCACGATGGTGTGATCAATCCCTGAATCACATTTCAATCCTGAAATGTGAAGTCAAATGGGCCTTAGGAAGCATCACTACGAACAAAATTAGTGGAGGTGATGGAATTCCAGTTGAGCTATTTCACATCCTGAAAGATGATGCTGTGAAAGTGCTACACTCAATATGCCAGCTGGAAAAGGTCAGTTTTCATTCTAATCCCAAAGAAAAGCAATGCCAAAGGATGCTCAAACTACTGCTCATTTGCACTCATCTCACACACTAGCAAAGTAATGCTCAAAATTTTCCAAGCAAGGTCTCAATAGTATGTTAACTGTAAACTACCAGATGTTCAAGCTGGTTTTAGAAAAGTCACAGGAACCAGAGATCAAATTGCCAACATCCATTGGGTCTTCGAAAAAGCAAGTGAATTCCAGCAAAACATCTATTTCTGCTTTATGGAATATGCCAAATCCTTTGACTGGGTGAATCGCCACAAACCTTGGAAAATTCCTAAAGAGATGGGAATACCACACCACCTCACCTGCCTCTTGAGAAATCTGTATGCAGTTCAGGAAGCAACAGTTAGAACTGGACATGGAAAAACAGACTGGTTGCAAATTGAAAAGGAATACATCTAGGCTGTATATTGTTACCCTGCTTATTTAACTTATAAGCAGAGTACATCTTGCAAAATGCCAGGCTGATGAAGCACAATTTGGAATCTGGATTGCTGGGAGAAATATGAATAACCTCAGATATCCAGAGGCCCCAACCTTATGGCAGAAAATGAAAAAAGAACTATAGAGCCTTTTGATGAAAGTGAAAGAGGAGAGTAAAAAAGTGGCTTAAAGCTCTGCATTCAGAAAACTAAGATCATGGCATCCAGTCCCATCACTTCATGGCAAATAGATGGGGAAACAGTGGAAATTGTGACAGACTATATTTGGGGGCTCCAAAATCACTGCAGATGGTAACTTCTGCCATGAAATTAAAAGATGCTTACTCCTTGGAAGGAAAGTTATGACCAACCTAGGCAGCGTATTTAAAAGTAGAGACATTACTTTGCCAACAAAGGTCTGTCTAGTCAAGGCTGTGGTTTTCCCAGTAGTCATGTTTGAGTTGGTTGTAAAGAAAGCTGAGCGCTGAAGAATTGATGTTTAAACTGTGGTGCTGGAGAAGATTCTTGAGAGTCCCTTGGACTGCAAGGAGATTCAACCAGTCCATCCTAAAGGAAATCATTCCTGAATATTCATTGGAAGGACTGATGTTGAAGCTGAAAGTCCAATATTTTGGCCCCCTGGTATTAGGAACTGAGTCATTTGAAAAGACCATGACACTGGGAAAGATTGAAGGCAGGAGGAGATGGGGATGATAGAGAATGAGATGGCTGGATGATATCACTGAGTCAATGGATATGATTTTGAATAAAGTCTGATAATCTGTGACGGGCAGGAAAGCCTGATGTGCTGCAGCCCATGGGGTCATGAAGAGTCGGACACAACTGAGCAATGGAACTGACTGACTGACTGTTCAGAATTCCATAACTTGGCAGACATTGAAAGCATACAGCCTAATAACCGTGTATCACTATATTTCCTGGATAGGATTCCAAAAGACGTACATCCATGAGGATGTTTTATAGTGTAATAGAAAACCCAATTTTCTCCAATATACTGTTGTTAACACCTTTTTTTTTTTTCAGAATAAAAGAAAGGAAGATAGAGTAGGCAAGAAGAGCATCATGTGCCCCCATGCACATTCTCCCATCAGTTCTGTATTATTTAGCACGTGGATGAAAATCTGAGCAGAAGTCCTGACCTCTTGTTCAAGTTACACCAGAGCCATCTGATGACTTGTTGACATTTAGATTTTTAGACCCCCATATCGAGTTCTCCACTGAAACAGAATCTGTACCATTCTTATTCTACAGGGTGAGACTTGCTTCTCTAAACATCTACAGCCACCTGGCGTCTAGCATCTTGCATCACATCTGGAAATGGTGATATGGCTGATCCATAAGGCTTCAACAGCAGTTGCCCTGTACTGTTTGCACAGGAAGCTCTTTCCAGTACCTAAATCAAGGACTAAGAAGTGTGTTTCTTTCATTTTTTATGCTATTAATTCATGGTGCCAGGAACTGTGTTTTAATCAGCAGATGGAAAGCTACATCATTCCTGCCTTCTTATTTATTATCAACAATTTTCTGTATCCTTAGAGGAATATACAGCCATTGCACAACTAGAACAAAAAGAAAATTATATCGTAAAATGAGTGTTAAAATCAGGCATCTATTCCTTTTGCTCCCCTTTAGAGGGTGTCTGATGAATGATTTATAGGCATGCATATAATGCACTTTATGACTGTTTATAGATTTGGCTAGTCAAAGCATAATTCTTCTGGTCATATATTGTACATCATGGAGTTTAATTGAAAGGGTATCTGCTTCACTATGTAGTAAATGAAGCATGCACATTACTCCACAGTATATACATATTTTATGTTATAATTATTCATTTTACAGTCTAAAGTATACATTTAATTATACAAAAGTTTTACAATTTACAAACTTGGTAGATGATAAACACCATTTTTTTTTTGAGAAAGGATTGAATAGAATGTGAAAACAGAGGTTTTCTTAAAGAATTCATACTAGAAAATTTAATCTCTCTAAAATCAATTGTTTTTATCTCTAGAATTGTATATTTTAATCAAAGATATCATACATCTCTTACAGAGTGTTTTAGCTGATGACCAAGATGATTATATTGAGAATAATAATTTTCTTCCTCTCTCTTTTTTTTACAAATCCAAAATCATTTTTGTGTGTGTGTGTGAGAAGGCAAATTTTTAAGATTGTGAAATTTGAGGAAAATACTTTTAGAGGTATTTTGTTAACCCATCTAATTTGGGCCCTCTTAGATGTTCAGTTAGTACCATTGGCATCACTCTATCAAAACCTGATCTTTGGAATGAAGTGAAAACTTGTCATTTATAAAGAGTTTGCTCTGAAATTGACTCTACTTTCTCTCAGGGTTAGTCTCTTTTAAGTGTCACCTATAAGTGAGCACATCTTACTGAACAAGCCCTTGTTAACATTTTCATAGAAAAGTAACTGTTTTTTTTTTTTTCCTTCTCATACCTAGATTGTGTAAATTGGCTTCCAGTCTATTTGTTGCACCAGTGTAGATTACTTTTTCTTTCTGTTGCTGCATTTAATATTTCCTGTGCTTCAGTTTTCATCAGTTTTGCCTAAAAGAAAACTACTTTAAATGCAAAGACACAAATAGGTTAAATGTACAATTATGGATAAAAATATCTTATGATAATACAACTAAAAACAAAGTTGCAATGGCTATGTTTATCTCAAACAAAGGGCAAAATATTACCAGACATAGAGAAGGTCAATTCATAATTTTATAAGAAAGCCAATTCATGAAGTACAGAGCAATTCTAAATCTTTATGCATTGAATAATGAAATTTAAAAATACATGAAGCAAAAACTGCTAGTACTGCAAGGAGAAAGAGAAAATCATAACTATTATCAGAGATTTCAGAAATCTGAATTAAATAATTCATTTAAGATATAGGGAGAAAATAAGTAATGGCATCAAAGATTTGAAGAATATTATCAGCCAATCTGACCTAATTGGCATTTATAAAACAGTTCACCCTGCAATGAAGAATGTACATTGTTTACAAGCACAGTAGTATTTATCAAGACTGATTCACATTTTGGCATAAAATGAGTCTCAATATATTTTAAGTACTCTAATTATGCAAAGTGTATCCTTTGGTCACAATTGATTTGGAATACATAATAAAAACAAAAAGGTATATAGAACATCCCCAGATATTACAAACTGAATAATACATTTATAAATAACGCAGGGGACAATGGAAAAATAAAATTGAAATTAGAAACTATTGTAAATGGAGTACCAATGAAAATATGTCACATAAGATTTTATAGTATGCTGCTAAAATAGTAAAGAGGAAAGTTTACAGTACTAACTGCCGAAAATAAAAAGCATTCATGTATGTGTGCTCAGTCATGTTCAACTCTTTGTGACTTTATGTACTTATGGAATTTTCCAGGCAAGAATACTGGAGTGGGTTGTCATTTCCTACTCCACTTGAATCTCCTGTATTGGCATGCAGATTGTTTAACACAGGGTCATCTGGGAAGCCCAAATTAGAAAATACGGAAGATATCAACTCACTTACTTCAGCTTTCACCTTCGAAATTTTATAAAACAACTAGTACAAAAACTAGAAGATAGTAAATAATGGGAAATGAATATCAATGAAAGAAAAGAACCAAATAATACAGAAAAAAAAATGATGAAACCAAAAAGTAGTTTGCTAAGCAGAGAAATAAATGTAACAATCATCCAGTCAGACTGATCACAAAAATGAGTAAAGGAAATAAGAATAAGAAAAGTAACATTGCTAAAGATTCCACAGATATTTAAAATCCATTGAACGAATAACATTAAAAACTTTAAAGAAATTCATTTGACAACTTGGATAAAGTGGAAAAATTCTTCAAAGAGAAAAACTATCAAAGTTTGCTCAAGAATAAATATGTAACCTAAGTGCTTCTAATCTATTAAAGAAATTTAATTTTTTAATAAAACTTTCTCATAAAAAAACTTCAGGCAGAATAAAATAAGCCAGAAAGAAAAACACCAATACAGTATACTAACGCATATATATGGAATTTAGAAAGATGGAAATGACAACCCTGTATGCGAGACAGCAAAAGAGACACAGATGTATGAACAGTCTTTTGGACTGTGTGGAA
>NW_011489793.1:43513-43629 GCF_000754665.1 Bison bison bison | reverse complement strand
CCAGAGGGATGGTATGGAGAAGGAGGTGGGAGGAGGGTTCAGGATGGGGAACACGTGTACACCCGTGGCATGTTGATGTATGGCAAAACCAATACAATATTGTAAAGTAAAAAATA
>NW_011489793.1:43198-43413 GCF_000754665.1 Bison bison bison | reverse complement strand
ATATGGAATTTAGAAAGATGGAAATGACAACCCTGTATGCGAGACAGCAAAAGAGACACAGATGTATGAACAGTCTTTTGGACTGTGTGGAAGAGGGAGGGGGGGAAGATTTGGGAGAATGGCATTAAAACATGTATAATATCATATAAGAAACTAATCACCTGTCCAGGTTCAATGCAGGATACAGGAAGCTTGGGGCTGGTGCACTGGGATGA
>NW_011489793.1:24611-43098 GCF_000754665.1 Bison bison bison | reverse complement strand
ATAATAATAATAAAAAATAAAAAAAAAAATTTTCAGGCCCACATAGCTTTACTAGGAAATTCTATATAACATTTAAGAAAGAGGTGTTACCAATTCTACATGATTCTTCCAGAAAATTGAATAAGAAATACTTCCCAACTCATTCTGTGAAGCTTAAATTCATATGAAACCACACCAGACCTCTCAAAAAAAGAAATTATAAGAAAAGAAATCTAGAGAACAATATCTCTCATGAGTATAGATGCAAAAAACTTATCAACATTATAGCAAATTATATTCAATGATTTTTTTAAAGGACAGTATAACTCGTTAAAATAGCATTTATCTAAAGAGTGCAGTATTGGTTTAACATTTGAGAATGAAGTCATGTTATTCATCACAGCAATAAACTAAAAGATTAAAGCTATGTTACCCAATAGATGCTAAAAGAACAACTGACAAAATTCAATAACCATTCTTGGTACAAACTTTCTCAGCAAACTAAGACTATAACCAGACTTTCTCAATCTCATAAAGGGCATATTTATAAAAACCTAAAGCTTATACCATCTTTAATAAGGAAAGACTGACTACTGTAATGTTAAGATCAGGAAGAAAAAATGATATTTTTTTCTCACATCTGTTCAATGTGGGACTGAGAATTTTAGTCAGTATAAGTAAATAAAGAAAGAGTGATTTTTTTAAAAGATTGAAAATAATACATGAAAGTATTTGCAAATGAAAGGACTGTTCACGTAAAAAGAAAGTAGAAAGTCTATAAAAAAAGTTACTATAACTGTTTTGACACCCAATTAATATGCAAAAGTCAACTTTAATTCTGTATTCCTGCACAAACTTAGTTCTATGCATAGTAATGTACAGTTCTATGTATAGTTCTATGTATAAAAATATATAGCTCTATGTATAGTTCTATGTATAGTAATAATCAGAAATTGAAATAAAAAGAATTACTAGCTTATTAATACAATAGCAAGTTCTAAATTGGTCTAAAGATGTGCATGTCCTGAACACCAAAAACTATAAAGCTTTGCGGAGGACAATTAAGGAATGTTTAAATAAATGGAAGGATATAGTATATATTTAATACACATGCAATAAAATGTTTTATATACACTTAATCATTTTTGTGTATTAACATATGTGTATACATTTTATTTAAATTTATTTAATATATTCATTAAATGCATGTATATATTTATATGAATTGCTATGTTACTTATAATTTAGTATTTATATACTGGAAAACCAGTTACCATTAAAATGCTAATTCTTGTCACCAATTAATCTGTATTTTTTAATGTAATCTCAGTCAAAATCCTAGCAGCCTTTTGTAGAAATTGATGATTCTAAACTTCGTGTAGATCTGTGAATACTTGAATCATTTTGAAAGAGCAGGGCTAGATAACTTATCCTATCTGACATTAAGACTTATTATTATGCTATCCTACATTATTGAGAGAGTGTGGTACTAGCATCAGAATTGGCAAATATCAATAGCATAAAATAGATAATCAAGAAATAAACATATACATAAAAGCAAAATAATTCTTGGGGAAGATCTAAAGGCAGATTAATTGAGAAATTAGTCTTTTCAATAATTCTTTCTGTTAAATTTTTATATGTGTATGCAAAAAACTAAACTTTAAATCTCATGTGATACATAAAAAGTGTATGATGACATATATCCAAAATTTATAAACAAACCCTGACACATATGTCACACCTGCAAAGATTAATACAAATTGTTCATCATCCCAAAAGTAAAATGCAAACTTTAAAAATTCTGAAAGCAAACATAGAAGAAAATATGGTGACATAGGGTTAAGCAAATAGTTCTTATTTGTGACACCAAAACTATGATCCATAAGGAAAGAAATAGGACTTTATCAAAATTAAGAACTGGTCTTTGAAGAACCTATTAGAACAATGAAAAAACAAATAAATAAACTGGGGAAAAATACTTGAAACCGTACACCTAAAAAGGATTTGTAACCATAATACATGGAGCATCTGAAAACTCAGTGATAAGTAAACAATAAAATTAGGCAAACGTTTTGAATAGACATTTGACCAAAGAAAATATGGATGTTAGTGTATGAAATGATATAAAACATTATTAGTCATTAGGGAAACGGGGAATGCAATGAGATGTCTCTGCCTATCTATTAGAATGGATAAAGTTAAGATTACTGATCATGCCAAATACTAGTAAGGGTGCAGAGGAACCATAATTTGTCCTGATGGTGAGAACGTTAATTGCAAGATGTCTTTGCAAAACAGTTTGGCAGTTTCTAAAAATTAAAATATAGTTTATTCTTGTATCATCCATCTTATCTACTTCTAGGTGTTAAACCAAGAGAAATTAAAACAACTGTCCATATAAACACTTATATACCAATGTTTATAAATGCTCTATTGTAATAGCTAAAAGTTGAAAACAGTCCAAATGTCCATTTGGCACCAAATGGATAAACAAATTTTGTCATATCAACACCATGGAAAGCTATTCAGCATTAAAAATGAAATGCTGTTGATACACACAGAAACATGAATGAATCTCAAAATAACCATGCTGAGTTAAGCTAGACAAAAACATTAATATTATATGATTGTCCATAGGGTCACAGAGAGTCAGACACAAATGAAGCGACTTTGCACACGTGCAATTTATATAAAGTTTCAGAAAATTAGTGACAGAAAGTAGGTCAGTGGTTTCCTGAGAACAGAAATTGGTCAAGAGATAAAGGGCCCAAAAAAGGAACTGGTTATATGGCTATATTTAGGCAGTGATATATATCGTTGTTATCTGGATTATGGTGAAGTAGCTACTGCTCTATGGCAGTAGCTATAGGGAAATGTGTTTGCATGTCAATGATAATGAGCCAGTAGAGAATCAGATATTGATTTGGGGGCATGGGGCTTAATTTACAGAGGAAATATTTAAAAAAGCAAAATTAAATTGAATTCAGAGAAAAATAGAAACCTTAAAATATATTTTATTCTCAATGAAAGGATGACAGCAATACATAGTATAGTTCAGTTCAAAGTGGCTTAAATATTTAGGGTGGCAAATGAGAATATTCCACTCCACAGTGAAATAGAAAAAAAAGAAAAAAAACTTGTGAAGAAAGAAAAATTTGAGAGAAGAGGAAAGCAGTAACATAGTTTTCTTAGAGAACAGGAGGAAAATTACTGTACACTAATTTCAGTGTTAATAGACATGTATGCATCATGGTGTGGAAACAGAATATTGGAGGAGATGCAAAAGATTTCAGTATAGAAAAAATTAAATTCTATAAGGATTCTGAAGCTACTAGCATATAATGAAGAGAAGGCAATGGCACCCCATGCCGGTACTCTTGCCTGGAAAATCCCATGGATGAATGAGCCTGGTGGGCTGTAGTCCATGGGGTCGTTAAGAGTCGACACAACTGAGCGACTTCACTTTCACTTTTCACTTTCATGCATTGGAGAAGTAAATGGCAACCTGCTCCTGTGTTCTTGCCTGGAGAATCCCAGGGACTGGGGAGCCTGGTGGGCTGTGGTCTATGGGGTCGCACAGAGTCGATACGACTGAAGTGACTTAGCAGCAGCAGCATATAATTATGACCATATTTCTTTAAATATTACTTAATGTGCAGTATTAGTATGACTAAGATTAGACCTTTATATTATTGGGAAGAAGTAGATGAACAGAATTTAATATACTGATTCATGAAATGGAGCTTTAGTTTCATCATTATTTTTAATGTATGACATACTTATTATTACAGCAGTACCAATTCTGCTGTCAGAACATAGACTGGAAAAGATGGACAGGAGTGATGACATTTCTATAAATAGTTAGGGCTACAAGTTTTAAGCATGCATAGTGTAACTGGAGTCAGTATTCTTAACTGATGCCATATGTAGCATGGCAATAAAATCACAATATTAATAATTGTCCTAAGGCTATGACTACTACAGGAAGAAGAACATTTTAATTCACAAACCAGGGTTTATTTTTTAGAGAGTATTGGAAATAAATAAGAAAACAGAATTAGAAATAACCCAAACTTGTCAGACTGCTAATTATCTACCAATATCCATTCTCTTCTTTCTTAGTAATAAAGTTTGGATAGGCATGGGACCACCCAGCTAAATGCTACCTTTTTTTTTTTTTTTTCCTCCTTCTTTCTGGATGTGGTCATTTAAATCAGTTTTGGCCAGTCTGATGTGTATGATAGAATGGTTGCCTATTCTAGGAATTGTTCATAAACAAATTAGATATTTCCTACTTCAACCCTTTCTCCTGTCCACTTGCAGAAAGATAATAGAAACAGAATAGCTCAATTGACCCAGAAAATGGCAAGAATTCCAGAGCAACCCAAACAGCCCTAACATGCCTATCTTTCTGCAGTTACTTACTTCAACTTTATTTCAACCACTATCTTGTGTGGTCTTCTTATTTGAGTAATTTATCAAAATCTTGCCAGAGAACTCCCAAGTATGTGATAATCATAATGGCTACTATTTATGAAGAGCTTAGAGTAAACCAGTATTTTCTTATACTATTTATATTCTAAAAAAAGTCTATAGGCTATAGAGAGAACAGTGAGACTAGGAGAAAAATGAGCTGTCTTTGAACACTCAAAAGTCTAATAGGTTGTAGATGACTCCGAGAATTTGAACCCAGATCTTGGTCGGGAGGCGGGGAGGAAGAACTAAAGTTGTTCTTCCTCCCATTGTGTTACAGAATCTTTTCAAAAGTGAAGAAAAGTTAACTTCATAGAAGCATCAAACACCCACCCTGAAAGATGTAAAAATAAATCTGAGGTTATGGGCTTATCCATTTTTGCATTGCTGGAATTTCTAAGACATTTAAGAAATGCTTTAAGCTCCTTTAGATATTCAGTAGAAATAAATTGTACCTTCTCTGTCTCTGATACACAAGGAAAGTAGCTGAGTGACTTTGTAGAACTTTTTGTAGAACTTTTCCATGACAACATTAAAAATCAATTCAAAGTTATCTATCAAAACAAAAAAAATAAAATATGTGGCATACAATCAAAGTAATATGCCTCTTTTAAAATGGAAATAGCAGAATCAGGATGGAAGTCTTTTTCTTGTGGGGCCTGTTGCTGCTGTTTATTTAATAAAGTTTACTACTGATAGTTTACAATCATGAACAACTACTGAATTAATTGTGTAACACAATTATAAAGTGCCTCAGAAGCATGTGCGCTTTGGGGACTATGTGATAGCAGAGTGGATTGTAAAATCTGTGACAGTCTTTATTTACCACAGACAGCTAAAGTAGCCACACAGGATTTAATAGTTAAGAGGCCATGTCGCAAGAGCAGCAACATCCAAGTCTGCTCCCCAAGAAGGAGTGTGGCTCCTCCACGATGAAATAAGTGTGGCTCAGCCAGAGCTATTTAGAAGCATTGGGAATGGCAGGACCTCTCAGGGTCCACAGCCCCAGGAGAAGTGGCACACAGATGAGAAAATTCTATTTGTCATGTTTTTGCTTGTGACCAAATGGAAGCTTGCCAATTGCTGTTGGAACTCGGGAGAGTGACCCAGCAGCTGCTTCTATATAGGAGAGCACACATCATGAAAGGACAGATTCAGTGTGGCAAAATAGGCCAATTCCCAGGATGCCTGTGAAACTCTGATAAGCCTAACTTCTTTCCCTATAGCCTAAGGATACAAAGTGGAGCAAACTTAGGTAACTTTCTTTTTAAATTATATTTTTGTTTTGTTTTTGCTAAGAGTATGTGAGATAAAAGAAGCTACTGACTGAACTAAACAATGACTCAGATGAAATTTCAGAGTAAGTTATTGCTACCAGGCTTAATTATTGTGTTAAAATATTGCTTCTAGGGGAAAAAAAAAAAAAAAAAAACTATGTTAAAATGTTTCACTATTGTATTTGTTTCAGAATTATATAATTTACTTCTCAGCCAGTTGTCATTCCTGTAAGCTACATCTTCCATTTACCATCTGAAAATGGCTTTTCCCACATAAACTTGATGCTATCTCATAACAGACATTATAATCATCAAAAACACTGAAGGACAGAAGAGCAATTGTTTAAAAGTAAAGAGAGGCATCTGTGATCATAGGGTGGTATTAGATATAAGAGCATTGCAGCAGAATCCCCATGACTCCCCTTTCCCATATACACATATACATTTATGTTCTAACATAGTGGCTACTCAACTAAACCTACAGCACAGCTCATTGTTAGACCATGTTAAGGATGACACCTGCTAAAAAAATATAGGCCTCAATAATTTAGTTCTTCATCTACTCATGAGGTGCCTCATATGTGATATTCTCTCAAATATTTTAAATATGTGTATATTTATATATGTGCATTTATATAAACTCACAAGAGACAAAAAGAGCTTACAAAATATAAATGCTGTTGATGCTTGCCCATATTTTCAAAAGATTTTATGTACATAAACAAAGTTCAGCAACTGTTTTTTGAGCAACCTCTTATGCGGTTAGCAGGATAGACATGATCTCTTTTACTAGGGCTTAGAGTCTTGCAACGGAGAAGGCAATGGCACCCCACTCCAGTACTCTTGCCTGGAAAATCCCATGGACGGAGGAGCCTGGTAGGCTCCAGTCCATGGGGTCGCTAAGAGTCGGTCACGACTGAGTGACTTCACTTTCACTTTTCACTTTCATGCACTGGAGAAGGAAATGGCAACCCACTCCAGTATTCTTGCCTGGAGAATCCCAGGGACAGAGGGCTGCCATCTATGGGGTCGCACAGAGTCGGACACGACTGAAGCGACTTAGCAGCAGCAGCAGCAGAGTCTTGCAAAAAGATACATCTTAATAAAATATGTAGCAGAATGTAACCTACTTGCCTTGAGAGATGGTTTTGTATTCTGTATTCACAACAGCCTCAGAGTAGAACTGGGCATAGGTTAAGGACTCAGTAAATACTTATGAATGACTCCTAAGTACTTGAGTTCTATGAAGAACTTTGTTTCAGTATAACCTAATCCATATGGTCAGGAAAGGATTCTGTACAGAAAGAATATTGCAATTCAAATCTAAAAGTTATGAAGAATAAGCTAGGTGAATAAAGAAATGAGACAAGGAGAAGAACATATGGGAATGTTTCTAAAAGGTTAGCAGGATGTTCTCTTCAAAAAAGTTGAAGGATTCTAATAGAGGGTTGGGAAGTAAAAAATTGTATATGAAGACCTGAAATTGTATGAAGGTTGAAATTATATGAAGGTTGAAAATGTATAAGACAAAAATGTTTTATTGGACACTGCATGACTAAGTTCAATTCAGTAGCTTACTCGTGGCTGGTTCTTTGTGACCACATGGACTACAGCACGCCAGGCTTCTCTGTACATTAACAACTCCTGGAGCTTACTTAAACTCATGTCCATGGAGTCGGTAATGCCATCTAACCATATCACCCTCTGTTGTCCCCTTTTCTTCCCACCTTCGATCTTTCCCAGCATCAAGGTTTTTTTTTTTTTTTTCCCAGTCACTCAGTTCATCACATCAGGTGGCCAAAGTATTGGAATTTCAGCTTCTGTATAAGGGCTTCTAATGAGTATTCAGGACTGATTTCCTTTAGAATTGACTGGTTTGATCTCCTAGCAGTCCAAGGGACTCTCAAGAGTCTTCTCCAACACCACAGTTCAAGACAATCAATTCTGCAGCACTCAGCTTTCTTTATAGTCCAACTCTCACATCCATACATGACCACTGGAAAAACCATAGCCTTGACTAGATGGACCTTTGTTGGCAAAGTAATGTCTCTGCTTTTTAATATGCTGTCCAGGTTGGTCATAACTTTTCTTCTAAGGAGCAAATGTCTTTTAATTTTATGGCTACAGTCACCATCTGCAGTGATTTTGGAGTCCAAAAAATAAAGTCTGTCACTGTTTCCACTGTTTCCCCATCTATTTGCCATGAAGTGATGGGACCAGATGCCAATCTTCATTTTTTGAATGTTGAGTTTTAAGCCAGATTTTTCACTCTCCTCTTTCATTTTCATCAAGAGGCTTTTTAGTTCCTCTTCATTTTCTGCCATGAGAGTGGTGCCAACTGCATATCTGAGGTTACTGATATTTCTCCTAGAAATCTTGATTCCAGCTTGTGCTTCATCCAGTCTGGCATTTCACATGATGTACTCTGTATATAAGTTAAATAAGCAGGGTGACAATATACAGCCTTGACGTACTCCTTTCCCAATTGGGAGCCAGTCTATTGTTCCATGTCCAGTTGTAACTGTCTTGACCTACATACAGATTTCTCAGGAGGCAGGTCAAGTGGTCTGGTATTCCCATCTCTAAGAATTTTCCACAGTTTGTTGTGACCCACACAATCAAAGGCTTTGGCATATTCAATAAAGCAGAAATAGATGTTTTTTTCTGGAACACTTGTGCTTTTTAGATGATCCAGTGGATGTTGGCAATTTGATCTCTAGTTCTTATGCCTTTTCTAATCCAGCTTTAACATCTGGAATTTCTCATTTCACATACTGTTGAAGTCTGGGTTGAAGAATTTTGAGCATTAATTTGCTAGCATGTGAGATGTGTGCAATTATGCAGTAGTTAGAGCATTCTTTGGCATTGCCCTTCTTTGGGATTGGAATGAAAACTGACCTTTTCCAGTCCTGTGGCAACCAATGAGTTTTCTAAATTTGCTGGCATATTGAGTGCAGCATTTTCACAGCATCATCTTTTAGGATTGGAAATAACTCAACTGGAATTCCATCACCTCCACTAGCTTTGTTCATAGTGATGCTTCCTAAGGCCCACTTGACTTCACATTCCAGGATGTCTGGCTCTAGGTGAGTGATCACACCATTGTGATTATCCAGGTCATGAAGATCTTTTTTGTATATTTCTTCTTTTGTGTATTCTTGTCACCTTTTCTTAATATCTTCTGCTTCTGTTAGGTCCATACCATTTCAGTTCTTTACTGTGCCCATTTTGCATGAAATGTTCCCTTGGTTTCTCTAATTTTCTTGGAGAGATCTCTAGTCTTTCCCACTCTGTTGTATTCCTCTATTTCTTTGCATTGATCACAGAGGAAGGCTTTCTTATCTCTCCTTGCTATTCTTTGGATCTCTTCATTCAAAGAGGTATATCTTCCCTTTTGTCTTTCAGTTCTCTTCTTTTCACAGCTATTTGTAAGGCCTCCTCAGACAAACGTTTTACATTTTTGCATTTCTTTTTCTTGGGAATCATCTTGAGCACTGCCTCCTGTACAATGTCACAAACCTCTGTCCATAGTTCTTCAGCCACTCTGTCTATAAGATCTAATGCCTTGAATCTATTTGTCATATCCCCTGTATAATCAAAGGTGATTGGATTTAGCTCATACCTGAATTGTCTAGAGGTTTTCCCTACTTTCTTCTATTTAAGTCGAATTTTCCAATAAGGATTTATGCTCAGAGTAATATTGTTAGAAAGTCATTGGAGCAATTACATATTTTTCTGCTTATTATTTTTAATTAATTCATTTATTAGTTTATTTAATTTCTCAAAACTGTTTCGATATAGGAGACATAATATTGACTCACATATCTAATCTTCTGTACCTAGTCTGTAATTGTAGAGGAATCAATTAACTTTTTTTCTCATTCATAGAATATTTTAAAAATTTAAGTAGATAATCACCAACCTTCCCTTGTGTAAAAGTTTATACCTTGATAGCTGTAAATATTTTCTAGTAAGTCCTTATTTAATGTTTGGCCAGCAATGGGTACCTTCCCTTAATGAGCAGGATAATCAGAGAGGAGGAACAAATGTTTGCCCTCTGACAATGTACCTATTGACATATTCTGTTACTTTAGTTTCAGTTCTCTTCAAAGCAAAACCTACATATCAATACAGAGAGAGAGGTGAGATGGACAGAGCTGATTTCAGGGTGAGGATATCAGGAGGATAGGACAGAATGAAGAGGGAAGAAAAGTCAAAACGACCATTTTCAATCTCCTCTCTGCAGTGGACAACTGGGACTCCACTGTACTTTTAACCCCCTTAGGATTTGTGTAAAAAGGACCTTAAAATTGCACTACCAGATTACAGGGATATAGACCAAATTTTACACCCTCCTGCCCTCATTAATTTAAGAGTAATTCTGAAAGCATTAGCTATTTTCATACTTCGTGACTATACCAATACATAGGCTTAAGGAGACTACTGTGACTCAGGAGATGTCTCTAGAGTAGAAATTCAAACAAACAAACAAACAAAAAGTCTCAAGTTGTTCCTGAGAGGAACTGGAAGTGTCTACAAAGCTGACAGTCTGAGGACAAGCAATCAGCACAGAGAGAGTGATTATAGACTTGAGTATCATTTCATTGGGAAGAGTAATCATTAAAAGGGTCTATGGTGATAAGTGATTGCCCTAATTGTATTTTAGACTGACAAGTCTGGGTGCAATATGGAAGTCAGTTTAAAAGTGGGAGACTGGGCAGTCCTAAGATGGCAGAAGAATAGGATGGGGAGACCACTTTTGTCCCCACAAATTCATCAAAAGAACATTTGAACACTGAGCAAATTCCACAAAACAACTTCTGAACGCTGGCAGAGGACATCAGGCACCCAGAAAAGCATCCCATTGTCTTTGAAAGGAGGTAGGACAAAATATAAAAGATAAAAAGAGAGACAAAAGAGTTAGGGACAGAAATCCATCCTGGGAAGGGAGTCTTAACAGAGGAGAAGTTTCCAAACACCAGGAAACCCTTTCACCAGCGGGTTTGGGGGAAGCTTTTGAATCTCAGAGGGCAACATAACTGGGAAGAAAAAGAAATAAATAAAACCCACAGATTACATGCCTAAAGGCAACTCCCAGCAGAGAAGTACCCCAGACGCTCACATCTGCCACCAGCAAGTGGGGCCCTAAGGGAGAGGAACAGTCAACATTGTTAGGGTAAGGACCGGGCCTGAATGCCCTGAGGGCAATGTGAGGGAGCTAACATGGGATAGCAACCTAAACTGTGGGATAGCCAGAGAGAGAGAGAGAAAGAGAGAGAATTATCCCACGAAAAGCCTTAATCTAAGGCACTGCCAGCCCGCTCACAGAACAAAGGACTGAGCAGTACCAGAGAAGAGCCAGCCGGCTGCGGACTGGCCTATCCCCCACCGGATGCACGGGGCAGGAGGGTGCCAGCCAGAGCCAGAAAGGGGCAAACTCAGCGCCAGAGAGGGCATCCCCTACCAAACTGCAAACAGGCTTCCAGTTTCTAACCAAAGACTTTCTGAGATTCTGGATGGTTGACATCCACCGGGAGGGTCGCAGCCAGAGATCAGCTACCCAGAAGACACACACCTGAGATGGGCACACCCAGAATCCTAGCAGCTGGGACTGGGGAGGTGATAAGACACACTGCACCTGAAGAGAGTGCTCTCACCAAGCACCTGGTCACCTGAGCTGCTCAGACTGGGAATGGCACAAAATGCAGGCCCAACTGATTCTGCACCTTTGTGGAGTACCTGAGAACCTGACCCGAGTGGCTTAGATCTGGGAAGTACACGCAACTCAGGGCCCACTCCCTGCAGAGCAACCTGAAGCCTGGGAAGTGTAGGCTGGGAAAGCACACAACCTGTGAGCAGGGACAAACCCAGTGTGGCCGAGAAACTGCGAGTACTCCCCACACACACACGCCAGTGTTATTTGTTTGCAGTGTTCCTCCCTCCCCACAGCACAGCTGAAGAAGTGAGCCTAAACAAGAGACCACCTCTGCCCCCTTGTGTCAGGGCACAAAAAAGACACTGAAGAGACCCGCAAACAGAAGAAGCCAAATAAACAGAGGGAACTGCTTTGGAAGTGACAGGTGCTACAGATTAAAATCCCTGTAGTTAACACCAACTACATTGGAAGTGGCCTATAGATATTGAGAAGTATAAGCTGGAGTAAGGAACTATCTGAAACTGAACTGACCTCTCACTGCCCACAACAGCTCCAGAGAAATTCCTAGATATAGTATTACTATTATCATTTTTTAATTTTTTCTTTTTTTTAAGTCCTCTATTACTCCTCTAATTTTCATTTTTATAACCCACTATTACCTTGCAAAAAAAGACCCTATTTTTAAAGCAAACTTCATATATATTTCTTATACTTTTTGTGATTTTTTTTAATATTGTATTTTTAAGAGTCTAACCTTGACTGTAGATTTTTAATCTTTGTTTTATAGTATTTGATACCAATTTTGTACATTTAAGAATCCAATCTTCAGTATCCATATTTACTCAGGAGTGTGATTACTGGCTTGATTACTTTCTCCCCCTTTTTACTCTCCTTTTGCTCCCCCAGGTCACCTCTATCTCCTCCCTCCCCCTTCTCTTCTCAACTCAAGTCTGTGAATCTCTGTGCGTGTTCTGGGCTGCAGAGAACACTTAGCGAACAGAGTACTGCCAAGATCTATCTCTCTCCTCTTGATTCCCCCTTTTCTCCTCCTGCTAACCTCTATCACCTTCCTCCCTCTTCTCTTCTCTATGTAACTCTGTGAAACACTCTAAAGGTTCCAGACTGTAGAGAGCACATAGGGAATTGTTTACTGGCTAGATTGCTCTCTCCCCTTTTGATTCCCACTCTGCGACCCGCGCATTTAGCGTGGGTGGCTGCGACTGGCGCATTTAGCATGGCCAAGAGGAGCTACCCCACATCTGAGGTCAAGGGCAGAAGCTGGGAGGACCCCATGCCCAAGGGGAGGCAGCCAAGAGGAGTTACCCCACGTCTGAGGTCAGGGGTGGCGGCCGGGAGGAGCTACGCCACGCCTCAGGCCAGGGGCTGCAGCTGGGAGGAGCAACCCCGCCTCCAAGGAGCGGTGGCTGCGCGGGCACCAGAGGGCCTAGAGGAGCTATTCCACATTCAAGGTCAGAAGGGGCGGCGGTGAGGAGATACCCCTCGTCCAAGGCAAGGAGCAGCGGCTGTGCTTTGCTGGAGCAACAGTGAAGAGATACCCCACGTCCATGGTAAGAGAAACCCAAGACGGTAGGTGTTGCAAGAGAGCATCAGAGGGCAGACACACTGAAACCATTCTCACAGAAAACTAGTCAATCTAATCACACTAGGACCACAGCCTTGTTTAACTCATTGAAACTAAGCCATGAGGGTGGGGCCACCCAAGATGGGCAGGACATGGTGGAGAGGTCTGACAGAATGTGGTCCACTGGAGAAGGGAATGGCAAACCACTTCAGTATTCTTGCCTTGAGAACCCCATGAATAGTATGAAAAGGAAAAATGATAGAAGACTGAAAGAGGAAATCCCCAGGTCAGTAGGTGCCCAATATGTTACTGGAGATCAGTGGAGAAATAACTTCAGAAAGAATGAAGGGATGGAGCCAAAGCAAAAACAATACCCAGCTGTGGATGTGACTGGTGATAGAAACAAGGTCCGATGCTATAAAGAGCAATATTACATAGGAACCCGGAATGTCAGGTCCATGAATCAAGGCAAATTGGAAGTAGCCAAACAAGAGATGGCAAGAGTGAATATCGACATTCTAGGAATCAGCGAACTCAAATGGACTGGAATGGGTGAATTTAACTCAGATGACCATTATGTCTACTACTACAGGCAGGAATCCCTCGGAAGAAATGGAGTAACCATCATGGTCAACAAAAGAGTATGAAATGCAGTACTTGGAGGCAATCTCAAAAATGACAGAATGATCTCTGTTCGTTTCCAAAGCAAACCATTCACTACCAGAGTAATCTAAGTCTGTGCCCCAACCAGTAACGCTGAAGAAGCTGAAGTTGAACGGTTCTATGAAGACCTACAAGACCTTTTAAAACTAACACCCAAAATAGATGTCCTTTTCATTACAGGGGACTGGAATGTAAAAGTAGGAAGTCAAGAAATACCTGGAGTAACAGGGAAATTTGGCCTTGGAATACGGAATGAAGCAGGGCAAAGACTGATAGAGTTTTGCCAAGAAAATGCACTGGTCATAACAAACACCCTTTTCCAACAACACAAGATAAGACTCTACACATGGACATTACCAGATGGTCAACACCGAAATCAGATTGATTATATTCTTTGCAGCCAAAGATGGAGAAGCTCTATATAGTCAACAAAAACAAGACCAGAATCTGATTATATTGTTTATGATCATTCAGTGGAAGTGAGAAATAGATTTAAGGGACAAGATCTGATAGATAGAGTGCCTGATGAACTATGGACTGAGGTTTGTGACATTGTACAGGAGACAGGGATCAAGACCATCCCCATGGAAAAGAAATGCAAAAAAGCAAAATGGCTGATGGGGGAGGCCTTACAAATAGCTATGAAAAGAAGAGAAGCAAAAAACAAAGGAGAAAAGGAAAGATATAAGGATCTGAATGCAGAGTTCCAAAGAATAGCAAGGAGCGATAAGAAAGCCTTCCTCAACTATCAGTGCAAAGAAGTAGAGGAAAACAGCAGAATGAGAAAGACTAGAGATCTCTTCAAAAAAATTAGAGATACCAAAGGAATATTTCATGCAAAGATGGGCTTGATAAAGGACAGAAATGATATGGACCTAACAGAAGCAGAAGCTATTAAGAAGAGGTGGCAAGAATACACAGAAGAACTGTACAAAAAAGATCTTCATGACCCAGATAATCGCAATGGTGTGATCACTCATCTAGAGCCAGACATCCTGGAATGTGAAGTCAAGTGGGCCTTAGAAAGCATCCTTACGAACAAAGCTAGTGGAGGTGATGGAATTCCAGTTGAGCTATTTCAAATCCTGAAAGGTGATGCTGTGAAAGTGCTGCACTCAATATGCCAGCAAATTTGGAAAACTCAGCAGTAGCCGCAGGACTGGAAAAGTCAGTTTTCATTCCAATCCCAAGGAAAGGCAATGCCAAATAATGCTCAAACTACTGCACAATTGCACTCATCTCACACGCTAGTAAAGTAATGCTCAAAATTCTCCAAGCCAGGCTTCAGCAATACATGAACTGTGAACTTCTAGATGTTCAAGCTGGTTTTAGAAAAGGCAGAGGAACCAGAGACCAAATTACCAACATCTGCTGGATCATTGAAAAAGCAAGAGAGTTCAAGAAAAACATATATTTCTGCTTATGGCAGAAAGTGAAGAGGAACTAAAAAGCCTTTTGATGAAAGTAAAAGAGGAGAGTGAAAAAGTTGGCTTAAAACTCAACATTCAGAAAACGAAGATCATGGCATCTGGTCCCATCACTTCATGGGAAATAGATGGGGAAACAGTGGAAACACTGTCAGACTTTATATTTTGGGGCCCCAAAATCACTGCAGATAGTGACTACAGCCATGAAACTAAAAGATGCTTACTCCTTGGAAGAAAAGTTATGACCAACCTAGACAACATATTAAAAAGCAGAGACATTACTTCGTCAACAAAGGTCCGTCTAGTCAAGGGTATGGTTTTTCCAGTGGTCATGTATGGATGTGAGAGTTAGACTATAAAGAAAGCTGAGCACCAAAGAATTGATGTTTTAGAACTGTGGTGTTGGAGAAGACTCTTGAGAGTCCCTTGGACTGCAAGGAGATCCAACCAGTCCATCCTAAAGGAGATCAGCCCTGGGTTTTCATTGTAAGGACTGATGTAGAAGCTGAAACTCCAATACTGTGGCCACCTGATGCAAAGAGCTGACTCATTGGAAAAGGCCCTGATGCTGGTAGAGATTGGGGGCAGGAGGAGAAAGGGGCGACAGAGGATGAGATGGTTGGATGACGTCACTGACTCAATGGACATAGGTTTGAGTGAACTCTGGGAGTTGGTGATGGACAGGGAGGCCTAGTGTGCTGCAATTCATGGGGTCACAAAGAGTTGGACACGACTGAGCGACTGAACTCAACTGAACTGAATTTCTCCTCCTGGTCACCTCTATCTCCCACCTCCCTCTTCTCTTCTTCATGTAACTCTGTGAACCTTTCTGGGTGTCCCTCACTGTGGAGACTTTTTCACCATTAACCTAGAATTTTTATTATCAGTGCTGTATGGATGGAGAAGTCTTGAGGCTACTGTAAGAATAAGACTGAAAACCAGAGGCAGGAGGCTTAAGCCCAAAATCTGAAATCACCAGAGAACTCCAGGGGACATTAATTGATAAGAGATCATCCAAAAGCCTCCATTCCTACATTGTAACCAAGCACCACCCAAGAGCCAGTAAGTTTCAGAGCAAGACATATCATGCAAATTCTCCAGCAATGCAGGAACACAGCCCTGAGCATCAATATACATGCTGCCCAAAGTCACACCAAACCCAGAGACATCTCAAAACTCACTACTGGACACTTCATCACATTCCAGAGAGAAGAAATCCAGCTCCATCCACCACAACACTGACTCAAGCTTCCCTAACCAGGAAACTTCGACAAGCCAATCATCCAACCCCACCCACAGTGAGGAGCCTCCACAATAAAGAGGAACCATAAACTTCCAGAATACAGAAAGGCCACCCCAAACCCAGCAATATAAACAAGATGAAAAGGCAGAGAAATACTCAGCAGGTAAAGGAACATGATAAATGTCCACCAAAACAAACAAAAGAGGAGATAGGGAATCTACCTGAAAAACAATTTAGAATGATGATAACAAAAATGATCCAAAATCTTGAAAACAAAATGGAGTTACAGATAAATTGCCTGGAGACGAGGATTGAGAAGATGCAAGAAATGTTTTACAAGGACCTAGAAGGGGGTGGGGGGAGAGTCAATTAATAATGAATAATGCAAAAAAATGAGATCAAAAACACTCTGGAGGGAACCACAGTAGAATAACAGAGGCAGAAGATAGGCTAAGTGAGGTAGAAGATAGAATGGTGGAAATAAATGAAGCAGAAAAGAAAAAAGAATCAAAAGAAATGAGGACAATTTCAGGGACCTCTGGGACAATGTGAAACACCCCAACATTCGAATCATAGGAGTCCCAGAATAAGAAGACAAAAAGAAAGACCATGAGAAAATACTCAAGGAGTTAATAGTTGAAAATTTCCCTAAAATTGAGAAGGAAATAGTCACCCAAGTCCAAGAAACCCAGAGAGTCCCAAACAGGATAAACCCAAGGTGAAACACCCCAAGACACATATTAGTCAAATTAACAAAGATCAAACACAAAGAACAAATATTAAAAGCAGCAAGGGAAAAACAACAAATAACACGCAAAGGGATTCCCATAAGGATAACAGCTGATCTTTCAATAGAAACTCTTCAGGCCAGAAAGGAATGGCAGGACGTACTTAAAGTAATGAAAGAGAAAAAGCTACAACCCAGATTACTGTACCCAGCAAGGATCTCATTCAGGTATGAAGGAGAATTCAAAAGCTTTACAGACAAGCAAAAGCTGAGAGAATTCAGCACCATGAAACCAGCTCTTCAACAAATGCTAAAGGATCTTCTTTAGACAAGAAACACAGAAAGGGTGTATAAACTCGAACCCAAAACAACAAAGTAAATGGCAACGGGATCATACTTATCAATAATTACCTTAAATGTAAATGGGTTGAATGCCCCAACCAAAAGACAAAAACTGGCTGAATGGATACAAAAACAAGACCCCTATATATGCTGTCTACAAGAGACCCACCTCAAAACAAGGGACACATCAGACTGAAAGTGAAAGGCTGGAAAAAGATATTTCACACCGACACCAAAAGAAAAAAAGCAGATGTAGCATACTCATGTCAGATAAAATAGACTTTAAAATAAAGACTGTGAAAAGAGACAAAGAAAGACACTATATAATGATCAAAGGATCAATCCAAGAAGATATAACAATTATAAATATATATGCACCCAACATAGGAGAACCGCAATATATAAGGCAAATGTTAACAAGTATGAAAGGGGAAATTAACCATAACACAATAATAGTGGGAGACTTTAACATGCCACTCACACCTATGGATATATCAACTAAACAGAAAATTAACAAGGAAACACAAACTTTAAATGACACAATGGACCAGCTAGACCTAATCTATATCTATAGGACATTTTGCCCCAAAACAATCAATTTCACCGTTTTCTCAAATGCGCATGGAACATTCTCCAGGATAGATCACATCCTGGGCCATAAATATAGCCTTGGTAAATTCAAAAAAAATTGAAATCATTCCAATCATCTTTTCTGACCACAATGCAGTAAGATTAGATCTCAATTTCAGGAAAAAACAATTTTTAATTCCAACATATGGAGGCTAAACAACACGCTTCTGAATAACCAACAAATCAAAGAAGAAATCAAAAAAGAAATCAAAATGTGCATAGAAATGAATGAAAATGAAAACACAACAACCCAAACCCTATGGGACACTGTAAAAGCAGTCCAAAGGACTCTCAGGAGTCTTCTCCAACACCACAGTTCAAAAGCATCAATTATTTGGTGCTCAGCTTTCTTCACAGTGCAACTCTCACATCCATACATGACCACTGGAAAAACCATAGCCATGACTAGACAGACCTTTGTTGGCAAAGTAATGTCTCTGCTTTTGAATATGCTATCTAGGTTGGTCATAACTTTCCTTCCAAGG
>NW_011489793.1:8508-24511 GCF_000754665.1 Bison bison bison | reverse complement strand
CTGCTGGCATTTTGATTCTATCTTGTGCTTCTTCCAGCCCAGGCTTTCTCATGATGTACTCTGCATATAAGTTAAATAAGCAGGGTGACAATATACAGCCTTGATGCACTACTTTTCCTATTTGGAACCAGTCTGTTATTCCATGTCCAGTTCTAACTGTTGCTTCCTGACCTGCATATGTGTTTCTCAAGGGAGAGGTCAGGTGGTCTGGTATTCCCATCTCTTTCAGAATTTTCCACAGTTTATTGTGATCCACACAGTCAAAGGCTTTGGCATAGTCAATAAAACAGAAATAGATGTTTTTCTGGAACTCTCTTGCTTTTTCGGTGATCCAGAGGATGTTGGCAATTTGATCTCTGGTTCCTCTGCCTTTTCTAAAACCAGCTTGAACATCTGGAAGTTCACAGTTCATGTATCGCTGAAGCCTGACTTGGAGAATTTTGAGCATTACTTTACTAGAGTGTGAGATGAGTGCAATTGTGCAGTAGTTTGAGCATTCTTTGGCATTGCCATTTGACCAGGAATCCCACTGTTGGGCATACACACCGAGGAAACCAGAATTGAAAGCGACACATGTACCACAATGTTCATCGCAGCACTGTTTATAACAGCCTGGACATGGAAGCAACCTAGATATCCATCAGCCGCTGCTGCTGCTAAGTCACTTCAGTCATGTCCGACTCTGTGCCACCCCATAGATGGCAGCCCACCAGGCTCCCCCTTCCCTGGGATTCTCCAGGCAAGAACACTGGAGTGGGTTGCCATTTCCTTTTCCAATGCATGAAAGTGAAAAGTGAAAGTGAAGTTGCTCACTCATGTCCAACTCTTCGTGATCGCATGGACTGAAGCCTACCAGGCTCCTCTATCCATGGGATTTTCCAGGCAAGAGTACTGGAGTGAGGTGCCATTGCCTTCTCCGAGATATCCATCAGCAGACGAATGGATAAGAAAGCTGTGGTACATATTCATAATGGAATATTACTCAGCCATTAAAAAGAATACATTTGAATCACCTTCTAATGAGGTGGATGAAACTGGAGCCTATTATACAGAGTGAAGTAAGCCAGAAAGAAAAACACCAGTACAGAATACTAATGCATATATATGGAATTTAGAAAGATGGTAATGATAACCCTATATGTGAGATAGCAAAGGAGACACAGATGTATAGAACAGTCTTTTGGACTCTGTGGGAGAAGGTAAGGGTGGGATGATCTGAGAGAATAGCATTGAAACATATGTATTATCATATGTGAAACAGATCACCAGTCCAGGTTCGATGCATGAGACAGGTGCTTGGGGCTCGTGCACCTGGATGACCCAGAGGGATTGGACAGGGAGAGAAGCTGGAGAGAGGTTCAGGACAGGGAACACATGTAAAGCCATGGCTGATTCATATTAATGAATGGCAAAAACCACTACAATATTGTAAAGTAATTAACCTCCAACTAAAATAAATAAATTAAAAAAAAAAAGTGGGAGACTGCCGCTCAAGTACCTCTTCATATCCTAATTAAAAAAAAAAAATCCACACTCAATGTTTTGTATATTCTAATCAATTAATGTGGGGGACTATAAAAGTGATAAAAGTAATAGATTGGCAAGATGATAGAATGAATGAAATGGTGTGGAAAGAATTAT
Source organism: Bison bison bison (assembly GCF_000754665.1). NCBI lineage: Eukaryota > Metazoa > Chordata > Mammalia > Artiodactyla > Bovidae > Bison > Bison bison. Next base: position 22,870 of record NW_011489793.1, on the reverse strand, counting down.
GTAACATTTTGGAAGTGAAAACAATTGTACCTGATGACTGGGTATGGGGAAAGGAGGATTATCTAGACTGATTCCCAAGTCTCTGGCATGAGTGACTGAGAGTAAGTTAATATCATTAACTAATATTGGAAATACACATAAGAAAATATTTCTTCTTGTGTTTTTTTATAGTTATGTCTTGACCAAAAAAATGGATAATAAATAAGGACTTACTGTATAGTCCAGGAACTCTGCTCAATGTTATGTGGAAGCCTGGATGGGAGGGGAGTTCTGGGGAAGAATGGATATACGTATAGGTATGGCTGAGTCCCTTTGCTGTCCACCTGAAACTATCACATTTTTTATTAACTGGTTACACCCCAATACAAATTATAAATTTTAATAAAGAAAGAGATATAAAACAAACAACAACATCATCATAAACAACAACAAAACAAATGGGACTGATTAAACTCAAATCTTTTGTGCAGCAAAGGAAAACAAGCAAAATGTAAAGAGCTCTCAGAATGGGAGAAAATATTGGAAATGAAGCAATGGACAGGGGTTAATCTCCAAAATACACCAATAGCTCATGCAGCTTAATATCAAAATGTAAAAGAAAACAAACAACCCAATCCAAAAATGGACAGACTATCTGAATAGACATTTCTCCAAAGAAGACATACAGATGGCTAAAGAGCACATTGAAAGGTCCTCAAAATCACTATAAGAAAAATGCAAGTCAAAATTACAATGAGACATCACTTCACAACTGACTGGCTATCATCAAAAAGTTTACAAACAACAAATACTGGAGAAAGTGGAGAAAAGGGAACCCTCCTACACCGTTGGTGGGAATGTAAACTTGTACCACCACTGTGGAGGACAGTATAGAGGTTTGCTAAAGAATTAAAAGCAGAGCTACCATATATATGATCCAGCAATCTCAGCCCTGGGAATAAATCTAGAAAAAACTATAATTTGAAAAGGTACATGCACTCCAGTGCTCATTGCAACACTATTTACAATAGCAAGAACATGGAAGTAACCTAAAAGTTCATCAACAACAGTGAAATGGATAAAGAAAATGTGGTACATTTATACAATGGAATATTTGATGTTGTCATTTAGTTGCTCAGTCATGTCTGATTCTTTGTGACCCCATGGACTATAAGGCTACTCTGTTGATAGGGATTTCCAGGCAAGAATACTGAAATAGGTTGCCATTTCCTTCTCCAAGGGATCTTCCTGACCCAAGGCTCAAAGCCATGTCTCCTGCCAGTCTCCAGTATTGTGGGTATTCTTTACCACTGAGCCATCAGGGAAGCCCATAATGGAATATTTACTCAGCCATTAAAAAAGAAAAACAAATAATGTCATTTGCAATAACATGGGTGGACCTACATATTATCATACTGAGTGCAGTCAGTTCAGTTCAGTCGCTCAGTTGTGTCCAACTCTTTGTGACCCCATGAACTGCAGCACACCAGGCCTCTCTGTCCATCATGAATTCCCAGAGTTTACCCAAACTCATGTCCATTGAGTAAGTGATGCCATCCAACCATCTCATCCTTTGTCATCCCCTTCTTATTCTATCTTCAATCTTTCACAACATCAGAGTCTTTTCAAGTGAGTCAACTCTGCATCAGGTGGCCAAAGTATTGGAGTTTCAGCTTCAACATCAGTCCTTTCAATGAATATTCAGGACTGGTATCCTTTTGGATGGGCTCATTGGATCTCCTTGCAGTCCAAGGGAGTCTCAAGAGTCTTCTCCAACACCACAGTTCAAAAGCATCAATTCTTTGGTGTTCAGCTTTCTTTATAGTCCAACTTTCACATCCATACATGACCACTGGAAAAACCGTAGCCTTGACTAGACAGACCTTTGTTGGCAAAGTAATGTCCTGCTATTTAATGTCCTGTTGGTCGTAACTTTCCTTTCAAGGAATAAGTGTCTTTTAATTTCATGGCTGCAGTCACCATCTGCAGTGATTTTGGAGCCCCCCAAAATAGTCAGCCACTGCTTCCACTGTTTCCTCACCTATTTCCCATGAAATGATGGGACTGGATGCCATGATCTTAGCTTTCTGAATGTTGAGTTTTAAGCCAACTTTTTCCCTCTCCTCTTTCACTTTCATCAAGAGGCTTTTTAGTTCTTCTTCACTTTCTGCCATAAGGGTGGTGTCATCTACATATATGAGGTTATTGATATTTCTCCTGGCAATCTTGATTTCAGCTTGTGCTTCATCCAGCCTAACTTACTTACTGAATAATGTTAAGTCAGAGAAAAACACATATCATATAATATTACTTATATGTAGAATCTAAAAAGAAGAAACAAATGAACTTAGTGCCAAACAGAATTATAGATGTAGAAAATGAACTTATGGTTACCAGGAGGTAATAGCTGGAATTAATTGGCAGATGGAGATTGACATATTTACACTACTGTATATAAAATGGATAGCTAATAAGGACCTACTGTAGAGCACAGGGAACTTTACTTACTCAGTACTCTGTAATGGCCCTTATGGGAAAAAATACCTTAAAAAGAGAGGGTATATGTATATGTATAATGGACTAAATTTGCTATACTCCTGAAACTAACACAGCATAGTAAATAAACTATGTGGCGATGGAAATTTTTTTAATGGCTTACTCCATTTTATTTTGCAGAATTACTTAATTACTGTTTTTCTAACATTTTGAAAATAATTTCTTGTACACAGAATGGTATGACACATACATTTAAATGTGTTCAAAGATATCTTATGATTAAAAGAGAAAATGTAAAAAAAAAAAAAAGAGAAAATGTAATAGAATTGCCTTCTCTCTCATTTTACTTTACTTTCAAACAGACAACATTCATTCCTTATCAGAACAAACAGAACTTTTGAAACTGCCTTGCAAGCCTACCTCCATTTTTTCATCTTGCTTCTAGTTGAAAAAAACTGTAAACCATTTGCAAGACAAGGGCCACTGTCCTCAGTCTCCTAAGGCTCACATCTTCCTAGTGACTTTCCAAGTCACTTGGGCGTGGATGGAAAGAAGTAATGCAGAATCAGAGTGTCAGGCAGGGAAATGGGTATGACGAATCAGACAGACCTGGAACCTGTGACCAGGTTGCAGCTGGGCCCAGATGGTAAGAGAGAGAGGAGACGGAGGTGCTCTGTGGGTCAGGTCTTGGGTTCAGGACCTCTAGTTGAGCTGTGGCTTTTGGCCTTGATCCTGAGGCTCTAGAGGATTTTGCTCAAGCTGGTCTGATTTGTGCTGCCCCCCAAAATAAAACAAACTCACAATTTACTAAATAAAATTTAAAATAAAAGAGTCAAGCTGATGTTATATGTTTAATAGTAGAAGAACATAATATGACCAATACTTTTCTTAAAAGAATTGAAACTAGAGTCTGTTCAGTCCTCTGTATATACAGGAAAATATAGAAAGCCAAAAGGTACATTTAAACTACAATATAAGGAAAAAATTCAGCAAAATTCTAACAAACTTTACAGAAAAAATTGATATAATATCCTCAACAATTTAATTTCTAGTAAAAAATGGAAAACATAGAAGATAAATGTATGGATTAAAAAAATGTTAAAAAAAATATTAACCAAACATAATGTGTGGAACATCCTTGGATTTTGAGGCAACATAATTATAAAATTATACATTTATGAGACAGCTGAGAATTTGTCCACTGAATATTTGAAATAATTATTGTTATATTTTAAACTTATTTTATGGTATTTTAGTTTGGTTTAATATACATATTTGGATTTTTAGACATATATACTGAATTATGTGTGGATAAAATGTCTAAAATTGGCTTCGAAATAATCTAGGAGTAGCAAAGGAAGCCATGGTTACCATTTGATAGTCCTTGATGTTGGGTGAAATTAGATGGAAGCTCATTATACTGTCTTTCTTTGGTGTATATTAGAAGTCTCCATGTTAAAAAATGCAAAACAATAAAAGTAATCATTAGAATATAAAAAATATATCAGCAGAGTTATAAAATTAGTGGGACAAATATAAGGAAAAGAACAGTATTATTTAAGAAGTGGTGAAATTTGGCAAACTTTTCAATATCAATAAATCTCAGTTTTACATCTATAAATGAAATGTTATCTAAAGCATCTGTAGTCAAAGAGGACACTTAAAGTGTGTCAGTTCCCTTCCTAAAAAGTTTAAATGAAAATCCTGTTTGTCTGTATGTCTACATTTTTGTCTCCTGAAGTTAAGGCAATAAGACTAAACATTAGATGCTATACTGATTATATCAAAGTATGAAAATGAGCATATAGAAATAAGAAGTGAACACAAAAAACATAACAATGTGAAAATCAGCACCATTCTGAAAATCAGATGGAAATACTTTAAACCCTCTGTTATATTCCTCCTTGCTGTGAAAACTACTCACTATTCATCGTAGTAGCTAAGCACTATGCCTCTCCACAATTTATAGTTTATTTAAAACTCATTTTAGGTGCCTCTTCATATCATAAGAGTGGAAATTATTTGGCTTTTGACAAACCATACAGGGATAAAGAGGAAAAGATGATGGGGAAGTGATATAGGTAATATAGAAATGAAAAGGGGATTGACATAGAATCAATGGCTAATATGAAAGGACAATGGAGTAATTAATAACAATATCTCAAACCTCTACTGTCTTCAAAAGAATTGATATTTTGACATCACCATAATACACACATGAACACTGGTCATAAACTCTAAAATGCAAACCAATATTTTTTTTTCTGTTATACCAAATACCTGTCTAACACCACATTTATTAAAGATGTTTAAGGCTAATGAGGTTGGTAAATGCAAGTGATATCAAGAAGATAATAAACCTGATCCAGTTACCTCACTGAGTAATCACTACCTCTCAGGTATGCAATATTTTTATACTCACCCACAATTATAAACAACAACTGGAATTTTCCTCAGAGGGGAAAACCTGGACCCAAGAGACTGTAAAATATTCTTGCTTGTTTTTAAAGTGTTAATTTCTATAACAAAATGTAATTGAAAAAGTATTGTTTAGAAACAAAGAAAATGAATGAATACGTATGAGATATCGACCCAGAGGGATGGTATGGGGAGGGAGGAGGGAGGAGGGTTCAGGATGGGGAACACATGTATACCTGTGGTGGATTCATTTTGATATTTGGCAAAACTAATACAATTATGTAAAGTTTAAAAATAAAATAAAATTAAAAAAAATTTTTAAAAATTTAAAAAGTATGAGAAATTTAGCAACTGTGTGTCTCTCTCTCACACACACACAATTTAAAGTCTATCATTATCCTGTGATATGGATTAAAATTCACCTCTATACTGTAATTGCCCCTTCATGGATCACAGCCTTGTCATGGGGAAGGGACTTGCATAATTCCGTGAAGCTATGAGCCATGTTGTGCAGGGACACCTAATAGAGAAGGGTCATAGTAAAGAGTTCTTACAAAACGTGGTCCATAACAGGAGGGAATTGGAAGGACTGATGCTGAAGCTGAAACTCCAATACTTTGGCCACCTGATACGAAGAACTGACTCAATGGAAAAGACCCTGTTGCTGGGAAAGATTGAAGGCAGAAGAAGAAGGGGATGACAGAGGATAAGATGGTTGGGTGGCATCACCAACTCGATGGATATGAATCTGAGCAAGCTCCAGGAGTTAGTGATGTACAGGGAAGCCTGGCATGCTGCCACCCATGGGGTCACAAAGAGTTGGACGTAATCGAGCTACAGAACTCAACTGAGGAGGAGGGAATGGCAACCCACTCCAGTTCTTGCCAAGAGAACCATGAAATTGAAAAGTGAAAGTGAAGTTGCTCAGTTGTGTCTGACTCTTTGCAACCCCGTGGACTGTAGACTACCAGGCTCCTCTGTCCATGGGATTCTCCAGATGAGAATACTGTATTTAGTGGGTTGCCATTTCCTTCTCCAGGGGATCTTCCCGACCCAGGGATTGAACCTGGGTCTCCCACATTGCAGACAGATGCTTTAACCTCTGAGCCACCAGGGAAGATGAGAGAACCATGAATGGTATGAAAAGGCAAAAAAGATATGACATCAGAAGGTGACCCTCCCAGATCAGAAGGTTTGCAATATGCTACTGGGAAGGAGCTGAGTGCAATTACTAGTGCTCCCTAAAGATGAAGCAGCTGGGCCAAAGCAGAAATGACACCCAGTTGTGGATGTGTCTGGTGGTGAAAGAAAAATCTAATGCTGTAAAGAGCAATACTTCATAGGAACCTGGAATGTAAGGTTCATGAATCAAAGTTGACTGCTGTGAATTAAAAAGGACAGGAATGGGCAAATTTAATTCAGGTCACCATTGTATCTACTACTGTGGGCAAGAATCCCTTAGAAGAAAAGGAGTACCCCTCATAGTCAACATAAGACTGAAATGCAGTACTTGGGTACAACCTCAAAAACAAGAGAATGATGTTGGTTCATTTCTAAGGCAAACCGTTCAACATCACAGTAATCTAAGTCTATGCCCCAACCACTGAAATTGAACAAGCTGAAATTAACTGATTTTATGAAGACCTACAACACCTTCTAGAACTAACACTAAAAAAGATGTCCTTTTCATCATAGGGGATTGGAATGTAAAAGTAGAAAGTCAAGAGTGAATAAAAGGTAAGTTTGGCCTTGGAGTACAAAATGAAGCAGGGCAAAGGTAAACAGTTTTGTTAAGAGAATATGCTGGTTATAAAAAACACCATTTTCTAACAACCTGAGAGATGACTCTACACATCACCAGATGGTTAATACTGAAATCAGGTTATGTTCTTTGAAGCTAAAGATGGAAATATGTAGTCAGGAGAAACAAGACCTAGAGTTGGCTGTGGTTCAGATCATGAACTCTTCTTTGAAAAATTCAGGCTTAAACTGAGAAAAGTAGGGGAAACCATGAGGCCATTCAGGTATGACCTAAATTAAATACCTTATGATTATACAGTGGAGACGACAAATAGATTCAAGATAATAGATCTGGTGGGCAGAGTGCCTGAAGAACTATGAAAAGAGGTCCACAACATTGTACAGAAAGCAGTGAACAAAATCATCCCCAAGAAAAAGAAAGAAAGAAAAGTGGTTGTCTGAGGAGGTTTTACAAATAACTGTAGAAAGAAGAGAAGTAAAAGGCAAGGGAGAAAAGGAATGATATTTTCAACTGAATGCAGAGTTCAAGAGAAAAGCAAGGACAGAAAAGAAGGTCTTCTTAAATGAACAATGCAAAGAAATGGCAGAAAACGATAGTATGGGAAAGGCTAGAGATCTCTTCAAGAAAATTAGAGATATCAAGGGAACATTTCATGCAGGGATGGGCAAAATAAAGGATAGAAAAAATAAAGATCTAACAGAAGCAGAAGAGGTTGAGAAGTTACAAGAATACACAGAAAAGCTGTACCTAAAAGGTCTTAATGACCCAGATAACCATGATGATGTGGTCACTCAATTAAAACCAGATATCCTGGGGTGTGAAGTCAAGTGGGCCTTAGGAAGCATTACTGTGAACAAATCTGGCTTGTACATCTGGATTTAGAAAAGGCAGAGGAACCAGCAATCAAATTGCCAACAATTCTTGGATCATGGAGAAAGCAAGGGAATTCAAAAAAATATCAACTTATGCTTCATTGAGTGTGATAATGCCTTTATGTGGATCACAACAAACCATGGAAAATTCTTAAAGGAATGGGAATACCAGATCACCTTACCTGTCTCTTGAGAAACCTGTATGTGGGTCAAGAAACACTAGTTAGAACCAGACATGGAACAATGGACTGGTTCAAAATTGGGAAAGGATTACATCAAGACTTTATTTAACCTATATGCAGAGTACATCATAAAATATACCAGGCTGGATGAATCACAAGGTGGGATCAAGATTGCAGGAGAAATATCAACAACCTCATATGTGCAGATGATACCACTCTAAAGCAGATAGTGAAGAGGAACTAAAGCACCTCTTGATGAGGGTAAAAGAGGAGAGTGAAAAAGCTCTCTTAAAATACAGCATTCATAAACTACGATCATGGCATCCAATCCCATCACTTCATGGCAAATAGATGGGGAAAAAGTGAAAGCAGTGACAGATTTTATTTCCCTGGACTCCAAAATTACTGCAGATGGTGACTGCAGTGATTAAATTAAAAGACAGTTGTTCTTTGGAAGGAAAGCCATGACAAACCTAGTCAGCATACTAAAATGCAGAGACATCACTTTTCCGACAAAGGTCCATATAGTCAAAGCTATGGTTTTTCCAGTAGTCATGTGAGGATGTGAAAGTTGGACCATAAAGAATTCTGAGCGCTGAAGAACTGATGCTTTCAAATTGTGATGCTAAGGAAGACTCTTCAGAGTCCCTTGGACTACAAGGAGATCAAACCAATCAATCTTCAAGGAAATTAACCCTCAGTGTTTATTGAAAACACTAATGCTGAAGCTGAAGCTCCATGCTTTGTCTATCTGATTTGAAGACCCAACTCATTGGAAAAGACCCTGATGCTAAAAAGATTGAAGGCAAAAGCAGAAGGGTGCAGCAGAGGATAAGGTAGTTAGATATCATCACCAACTCAATGGATATGAATTCCAGGAGGACAGAGGTACCTGGCATGCTGCAGTCCATGGGATTGCAAAGAATCATACATGACTTAGTGACTGAACAGCAACAAATTCTATAATTGTCAAATAAAATAATTTAAACCCCTTATAACCCAAAACTTGTTTCCTAAATCCTCAAGTTTCTGTAAATAATAAAAGCCTCCACCTATATTTTTAGCATTAGTTTAAGAGTTGTTTCTGTAAAACCTAAGATTAACTGATAATGTTTGTCAAACAACCATTTTATAGCATAAAACCAACAGGAGTGAGAGATACAATAGCATATTTACAGTAGCAGAGCATCCATGAATCACTCATGAACCTGAACAGGTCACTGTGGAAATGGCCTTAATATGGTTACATTATATGCTCATAATGCAAAAGGGTGATAGGTAGTATACAGTAAAAATTATGAAATTTTGCTGATTGATATTTTAAAGCTACAATCAGATTGTTAATGTGACATTTAAAAACCGGAAATGGTTATCATAAAAAAGCAAATTTTCAGATGGGCAGATGGGTAAAGCAAAAAGCATTTATGCCAATTAGAATGTAGAGAAAGCGACTGTATATACCATTTGAATTTGCTTCAAATGACGATAAAGAATCTACTAGTAGCCATATTTTCAGACTCCATCATTTTCTCTTTTTATTCTGAAGACAAACTTCAATTTGAATTGCTATTTATAACTGTATATAAGTAAGCATAATAATATGGCATATAGGAATGGTAGTAACCACCTAGTGAAATTACTGAGTCAGGTTTGTTGTCTTGTTAGTATCACTTACATTTACAGATAATAGTTTGGAAGTTTGCTTGGCATATAAAAATTAGGTCAAATTCCTAATCAGCAGTGTATCATATGGATTAGGATATCTGGAACTTTCTGTAATACCTGATAGCTATCATGGATTTCTAACTACTTTGTCAAGGAAGAATTATAGATCTTCAGCTGGAAGATATCCACTAGAGAACTATAAAATCTAATTTATAAGGATATATTTCTCTTCACCTTGTATTTATAGGTGCCGTGACATCATAATGCTAGGAACTATTGTATTTATGTTTTCTGTAAAGGGATCACTTACAGTAAGACTATTATACTGACTGAAGTACAGTAGTAAATTGAGGCAATTGGGATTCCCTTCAGTCAGTCGGTTCAATCACTCAGTCATGTCTGACTCTGTGACCCCATGGACTGCAGCACACCAGGCCTCCCTGTCCATCAACTCTCGGAGTTTACTCAGACTCATGACCATTGAGTCGGTGAAGCCATCCAGCCATCTCATCCTCTGTTGTCCCCTTCTCCTCCCACCTTCAATCCTTCCCTGCATCAGGGTCTTTTCAAATGAATCAGTTCTTTGCATCAGGTGGCCAAAGTATTGGAGTTTCAGCTTCAACATCAGTCCTTCCAAAGAATATTCAGGACTGATTTCCTTTAGGTAGACAGGTTAGATCCCCTTGCAGCCCAAGGGACTCTCAAGAGTCTTCTCCAACACCACAGTTCAAAAGCACCAATTCTTCAGCACTTAGCTTTCTTTATAGTCCAACTCTCACATCCATATATGACTACTGGAAAAACCATAACCTTGACTAGATGGATCTTTGTTGGCAATGTAATGTCTCTGCTTTTTAATATGCCTTATAGGTTGGTCATAACTTTTCTTCCAAGGAGCAAGCATCTTTCAATTTCATGGCTGCAGGCACCGTCTGCAGTGATTTTGGAGCCAATAATAATAATAATAAAGTCTGTCACTGTTTCTACAGTTTCCCCATCTATTTGCCATGAAGTGATGGGACCAGATGCCATGATCTTTGTTTTCTGAACGTTGAGCTTTAAGCCAATTTTTTCACTGTGCTCTTTCACTTTCCTCAAGAAGCTCTTTAGTTCTTCTTCGCTTTCTTCCATAAGGGAGGTGTCATCTGCATATATTAGATTATTCATATTTCTCCTGGCAATCTTGATTCCAGCTTATGCTTCGTCCAGCCCAGCATTTCTCATGATGTACTCTGCTATAAGTTAAATAAGCAGGATGACAATATACAGCCTGGATGTACTCTTTTCCTGATTTGTAACAAGTCTGTTGTTTCACGTCCAGTTCTAACTGTTGCTTCCTGACCCTCATACAGATTTCTCAAGAGGCAGGTCAGATTGTATGGTATTCCCATCTCTTAAAGAATTTTCCACAGTTTGTGGTGATTCACACAGTCGAAGGCTCTGGCATAGTTAATAAAGCAGAAATAGATGTTTTTCTGGAACTCTCTTTTTTAATAATCCAACGGATGTTGGCAATTTGGTCTCTGCTTTCTCTGACTTTTCTAAATCCAGCTTGAACATCTGGAAGTTCATGGTTCACATACTGTTGAAGCCTGGCTTGGAGAATTTTGAGCATTACTTTACTACTGTGTGAGATGCCCCTCCTATATGTCTAATTTTTTAGCCGGTGAGAAAAATCTTTGGGATATTAAATATTAGTGTTGATTAATTAGTATAATAAAGTAGGAAATAAGAAAGATTATTTTCCTAAAGATGTGGTCTGTGTTTGTTACCTGAAAAATTATCTGACCTCCTATCTGTTCTGACACTTTTACTCAGAACATTGTCTTATAGAATTGTCTGAACATGTTGAAACTCATGATATCAAATATGGGTCTGCTCTATTCTCCCTGCTTGTAAATATCAGTGATTTGAAAAATGTTTGTTTTTTCATGCATGTAATAAACTATATGGAATGTATTGTAATTTTGAATGATGCTGTGCATATGCAAACAGGAAACAGTAGTTTTGAATTTCAGAAATGAATTAAAAATCCACTTCTGTAGGAAATCAGATTTTAATGAAATTGTCATTAATATGTATGTTAAATACCACCTAAATCTAAATAGACATATTGACATTAGTGTCTGAATATGCTAGAATTGCTTGAAACTACATTTCCAAGGAAATATTTTGTTTTTGTTCAAAAGCTGTCTGATTTCTGCTCAAATGTTTATTGTTTTATTTGAAAAGGCTTTCTCATTTTTGTTCCAGATGTTCACAGAGCAAACACAGAACATGGCAGATAAATGAGAGTTTACAACTGTAAGCATAAATTGACTGTTTCATTCACTAACAAGTTACTCTGATAAGATCTTATGAAGACTGAATTTTTTCTTTCAACATGGATCTTATGGCTTACATTATTATGTACTTGCTATGCAATATTTCCCTTAAAATTCCCTTCTTATCCAATAACCACACGCTGTATCTTTTTATTCTAAAAAGGTCATTTTGGTATTCATGATCTACCGTTTTAAGAAATTATGTTTCAGGAAAATATTATTGTTGTTTAAATAACAGTGTTTGGAAAGTCAGGACAAAATTATCAAAATATGTAATCTTTCAAAAATGAAGGGATATGATAAAACACTTTTGATGATTATGATCAAAATATCAAATGCAGTATGCATACACAATATTTGGATACAATTATACTCACCTATCATGTATACTTATCTGATACTTTCATACTAATAATTTCTTTCCCTAAAATGATATTTCCTTTGCATATTCTCAGTGTATTCAAACAAATGTTTATTTTTTTCTTCTAATTCCCTAGTCTTGCAATGTACTTTTCATTGGAGATGTCAATAATCCTTTGAATTCTTAGAAGTGGCATTATGGAAACTTTCCCAAAATGCTTAAAAAGGGTTATTTTATCAAAATACGGAGTATAAATAAAAAGGAAAGTAACCTACTTATAAATTTAAAGCAGAAAGCTCACCAAACTATTCTTTTGAAGTATTTGCTTTGGGTCTATACATGTACTTTAATGGTAAACTTATTGCTCAAATAATCTTAGAACTTCTTTTAATAGTGATCTTTTAAACAAGGTTACTAGCCTCATAGGGAAGCATTTATGTCTTCTATTCACCACTCTTTCACTCAGTTTCTCCTAATCCTTTAAGAAGTTTAAACTTTGTAGTGAGTTTTTTAAGCAATCATACAAAGTTGTTCTCTCAGTGATCTACTGTCATAGGAAAGCATATGCAGCCAGGCAGGTGCAGGGAATCCACCTTCAAAGACTCCTAGTGTGGCTGACATTCTAAATGTCTCCTCAGTACCGTGGAGTATGGAACACAAGTCTTATGACAAGAATAGATTATATGCTCTACAGACTTCTCAAAAAAGCTTTGGATTAGTAGTAAATAAATGTGTATTGCCACTACCATTCCAACCTAAAAATGTAAGAAATATACCTGGTTCACTCTATTTCACAAGGATATTCAAAATAAATATGTAAACTCATGTTGGGCTTCCCTGTTGGCTCAGATGGTAAAGAATCTTCCTACAATGCAGGAGACTTGGGTTCAATTCTTAGATTGGGAAGATCCCTTAGAGAAGGGAATGGAAACCCATTCTAGTATTCTTGCACGGAAAATTCCGTGGACAGAGGAGCTTGGCGGGCTACAGTAAATGGAGACTCAAAAGAGTGGGACACGACTCAGTGACTAAATAACAACAAATTCATGCCACAGTCATGTTTTAATAACTGTCATGGAATAGGTTAATTTTTTTTTTTTAAGTACTCTTGTTTTTCTATATCACACAACTTCTTTCGTAAGCCACCATAAAACAACATAGTGCTGTCATTCTGTACAGGCCTTTATCTCAAAATGAGCAAAGCATAAATGCCATTGACAGTTTTGCCTGATTTTAAAATTATGTTTAATTGTTGAACACATTCTGAGAGTTCTGACATCTTAGAAACTAGATCTGGAAAATATTTTAGGATAGATTGATTTCCATGTAATGTGCCTTCAAAATGACAATGATAGCAATCACCATTTACCTTGGGCTCTGCCCTCCAGAAGGAGCATCATTTACATATTAACGTGATGGGAACTCAAGTAGTGGAAAGAATATAAACAATGATTTGTCTTGTTTCATAGGGCAGAGAAGATGGTTTACTCTGCAAATCGTTTTTCCTTTCTTCCTTTTTCTTTTTCTTCCTTCTTCCTCTTTCTCTACCTACTCTTTTTCTTTTCTTTTTTCTTTGTAAGGTTTTAGATGCATGAATTATCAGTCTTTGATATCCCCCTCCTGGAAGTGATATAAAAGTAATTAATAGTAAGCTGTAACCTTAATTGATAAATCATTCTTTGAGCTGAATATGAGTCTCTGCTGGGGGTAAAGAAAATATCTAAGATAGACTGAGGAAATAGAAAGGAGTTTTTATCTACAATAAACATAAATTTATGTAGAGAAATGACATCTATCTTGTTTTCAAAGGAAAATTAATCCCATTATTCTTTTTTAAAGTATCCTAAAGACAAAGCTATTATCTTAATATCTTAAAGCTATTATCTTAATATATGTGTGTATATATATATATGTATACATGTACATATGTATGTACATATATGGATCTATCTATCTACCCAACTATCATTTGCCTAAGAGAGTGACCTTTATACATTTTTTTTGAGGCCAAGTATTCATATCATATCATTTAACTTATATGCAGAGTACATCATGAAAATGCTGGAATGGAAGAAGCACAAACTGGAATCAAGTTTGCCAGGAGAAATATCAATAACCTCAGATATGTAGATGACACCACCCTTATGGCAGAAAGTGAAGAAGAACTAAAGAGCCTCTTGATGAAGGTGAAAGAGGAGAGTGAAAAAGTTGGCTTAAAGCTCAACATTCAGTAAACTAAAATCGTGGCATCCAGTCCCATCACTTCATGGGAAATAGATGGGGAAACAGAAAAACAGTAGCTG
>NW_011489793.1:1545-8408 GCF_000754665.1 Bison bison bison | reverse complement strand
GGAGAAATATCAATAACCTCAGATATGTAGATGACACCGCCCTTATGGCAGAAAGTGAAGAAGAACTAAAGAGCCTCTTGATGAAGGTGAAAGAGGAGAGTGAAAAAGTTGGCTTAAAGCTCAACATTCAGTAAACTAAAATCGTGGCATCCAGTCCCATCACTTCATGGGAAATAGATGGGGAAACAGTGGAAACAGTAGCTGACTTTATTTTGGGGGGCTCCAAAATCACTGTAGATGGTGACTGCAGCCATGAAATTAAAAGACGCTTACTGCTTATTAAAAAAGTTATGACCAAACTAGATGGCATATTAAAAAGCAGAGTCATTACTTTGTCAACAAAGGTCCATCTAGTCAAGGCTACGGTTTTTCTGGTAATCATGTATGGATGTGAGAGTTGGACTATAAAGAAAGCTGAGCACTAAAGAATTGATGCTTTTGAACTGTGGTGTTGAAGAAGATTCTTGAGAGTCCCTTGGACTGAAAGGAGATCCGAGCAGTCCATCCTAAATGAGATCAGTCCTGGGTGTTCATTGGAAGGATTGATATTGAAGCTAAAACTCCAATACTTTGGCCACCTCATGCGAAGAGCTGACTCACTTGAAAAGACCCTTATGCTAGGAAAGATTGAGGGCAGGAAGAGAAGGGGATGACAGAGGATGAGATGGTTGGATGGCATCACCCACTCAATGGACATGAGTTTGGGTAAGCTCTGGGAGTTGATGATGGACAGGGAGGCCTGGCGAGCTGTGGCTCATGGGGTCGCAAAGAGTCGGACAGGACTGCAGGACTGAAATGAACTGAACTGAACTGATTCATGTCAAACAAAGTATTTATAGATTTAAGGAAATTTTGTTTCAAGTAGCATTTTAAAAAGTGCTTTTGTGAAGAATGGGCATTCAAATTACCTATATAATACCAATGATAAATAATGAATGGACCAGTTCTACTTTTTTATCTTAAATGTGTAGGTGTGCTATTTAGTTTTCTGAAGAGAAAACAGGTTTGACCTATAATAGGCTTACAATGCTTAATAGGATTACAAGTAAATCTTTCAGATGCATTTTGCTTTTCTCAAATTTGGTCTTCTGTCTGAAAATCCCTTTTCTGGTTAAGATATGTGAAATGATTCTTCTTTTGCTTAACTTTTATGAACAAAACTAACAGAAGTTATTATTCTCTGAGTCTGAAAAATATGGTAAATAGGATTATCTATCCTATCACAATTTCAGATAAACAGCACATTTTGTCATCAACCTATCTATGTTTGTTTGACTCACCACAGTAATTGAAGTGTTTACAATTAGGGCCTATCAATCATACCTGGACAAGTATTTAGGAGTAAAGTTAAAGTGAAAGTCACTCAGTATGTCTGATTTGTGACCCCATGGATGATACAGTACATGGAATTCTCTAGGCCACAATACTGGAGTGGGTAGCCTTTCCCTTCTCCAGGGAATCTTTGCTACCCAGGGATCAAACCCAGGTCTCCTGCATTCCAGGCAGAGTCTTTACCAGCCAAGGCACAAGAGAAGCTCATTTAGGAGTAAAGATATTGGTAATAGTGAGGAGAAAGAGAAAGTCTCAATTGAAAAAAGAGAAGAAAAAGACAAAAGGGAAAGAGGAGGAGAAAGTGTAGGAGGAGGGCAGGAAAGGAAGGAGAAAGGATCCAAAGAAGGAAGGAAGGAATGGAAGGCAACATCTGCTTTTAGAGAGGAAGTTCACTTCAGTCTTTGGAGTGAGACTGCAAGAAAATTTCTTCCCACTTTTATTTGATTTATTTCATAGAATCCACTAATATAGTGAGTATACAAAATTATAAAATGATGATATCTACTTCAAAAAACCTATTTTTTATTTTAAACAATAATTTACTATATCCTCAGTTATGCTGAATGTACTGCATTGTTTTTCCACTCTGTCAGTATCCCAAAGTTAATGCCTGAATGAAATGGATAGCAGACCTCTTACTGCAGGCTGTACATTATTAAAAGGAGGATAAAGAAAAGGCACAGTTTACATTCTTTTTGAGTAGTGATGAATGTTCTCTCCATAGAGAATCAATTTAATCAATTAGCAATACTAGCACAAATTAAAATGTCCTCAAAAAGTAAATGCTAAGTGTAGTTAAGTCAGCTGTGGACACACTAAGTGCTGCTGTAGCCATTGCCAGAGAGCTGCTTACTTGCCAGCAAACAGAACATCCCTTTTGCAAGTATTTATAAGTGTCCTAGAATGTGAATTGTTTTAACTCATGGTGAGCCTGCTTCACTCCATGCTGTTTCCTCATTAAGTCTGGCAAGCTACTGCCTTTTATGTGCGTGCAGAATATACACTCCTCCATTTAAAATATTTATGGATATAGGATGATTGGTTTATTTTTATAAATATTCTAAAACACAGAGCCACATTATCTGGCACCAACTGTATGAATAATGCTTTAGTTCTCAATTTTTCAAAAAAACAAAACAAAACAAAACAAAATGATGAAACCCTAAATATTATCACCTGATCTGAGGAAATAAGATATATCTCAATTCTGTGGCCCAAAGATGAAGATCTTTTCTTTTACTAGAGATCCCTTTAGTTATTTTAGTTGCCTGAGGGCCAGAGCCTCAGCAGAAAATATTTTACAACTAATTTCATTACCATCTTGTAAGAAATAAATGGGAATGAAAAGTCAGGCCAAAAGGAATAATTTGAGTGTTTCTTCAGTTGTCTTTATCTCAAAATGCTCTAACTAATTTTAAGTTCTTTATTTACATTTAATACTTTCCTATGCAAATGCCTATCATCTTATATAAAATTATAAATGAATTAACTTTGTGTGGCCAAAAACACTAAAATAGGACTAAAATTCTCACTATTTTAATTCTAATAAAAATATTCAGTACATTTTTTTTCAGACTATCAAAATGCATGTTTTTTGGATATGTGGATCAAAACCCAGTTTCTTCAGGGAAATCCTCTGACTTTAAATGGAATCACAAAAAGAAGCCCGTAACAGTATGAGCTTCATTAACCAGATATATTGCAATACTTTAGAAGAGGGGTTAAAGAGCTAGAGTGAAATGGCAAATGGCTTGCAGTGCCTAATCCTTTATAAGTAGATACAGTTCACATATAACAGACTTTTGTTATGCAGATATCTGTAAAGCACTAAAGTTGGCACATCAAAGAATTTTTTTTATTTTTTGCCTTTTTGGTCCTCATTATTAATTAATAATGAAACGAAGAAGCAAGGCCAGTATTTCATAAATCATTAATTTTTAGCCACATGATCAGAAGAGAGTTAACAATCACAGCTCTTTTCAGAAATTCATTGCATAGGAATATGGTAGAACAATTTGTCATTTAAGAAGATCCATGGTATCTGTTATTTGAAGCAGGGAAAGGGTGGAATTCAGTAATTACCAGTATAATTATGAATCATTCATAAAAGTTGGAATTTTAATGACTGCAGATACCACATTCATCATTCAAGCTGAAAATATTTTATTATTAAATTATAAATATGTTATACAGTGTTGTATTCAAAATGAGAAATTATCCTGTGTAAACTATCATGCAAGAATATTATATATATTTATATATATATATATTTACCTAATATTTATCTATCTATAAATAAGTATCTATATATTTATATAATATTTACATTATAAATATATATATATTTATCTATGGTAGGTTATGCACAGTCTTGCATTTTATTTTCTCAAAATATAAAAATTAATAGAAATGTTTCATATTATGAAAATTGTTGCTGATTATCTAAGTACATCCATGTATTGCAGAATTTTGTGAGAATCATATGGAATAACATAGGAAAAATTATTTATTATTATTGAAGTTATAAACATATAGATGCCATCATCATATCTTTGCAATGAATATATCTCTTCCACAAACTCAGACCTGTCCCTTTAGATGTTTGCAGTGAAATGTTTTAAAAGATTTTGGCACAGTGTTAAGTTGAGATAAAGATTATAGAGAATTAATAGCATATATTTAGTTTCAGGTCATCCATAAGAATGGTATTTGTGTTTCATCTACTTTTCATCTTTTATAAGTTCCACATATAAGGGATAAAAGAACTGCACTCTGTTTTGAATGAGCCATAAAGATATTCAACAAATATGTAATAATATTGTTATATTAGTTATAGCACATTAAAATTTTAACAAGTCTTCAAAAATGCCTATTAAGACAACCCATTTCTATCTGTATTTTAGACATCATATTTAGATTTGGTTTACCTCCCCCCATCAACTTCTTTCATCATGTTGTTTACACTTTCTATTAATATTCTATTTAGAATAGACTTAAAATATTTAGACTAGCTTGTGACATCCCTAAATCAAACCACTATTATCAAAAACAGTGTTTCTCAGTCTATCTGTGGGGAAAGACCAATATTTCATTTTATGTTTAATTACCAACGTGACTAGTAATTTCCCATAATGAGTAATTCATACCTCATCTGACTAACCACCCAAGTTTACAACACGTACACTGCTTTGCATTTTGTTTAATAATTTGTTAAATATCTCTATAACTTTTTCTGTATCTTCAAGAAAGGGCCAGTAGTAAACGGCAAATCACCCGTTTTTGTGACTTTTGCCCTAGGGGGCAGCCCCGGATTACCTGGTGGCTAAGCCTTGCATTTTTGGGTCCTGCAGTACTGTGGCAATCGGAGAGAGAGTTCTTGGCAGGCTACAACCCCAAGGGCATAGCAAGGACAGCAGACTGAGGCACACCTCCTGGTCTTTCTGTGAAGGAGGTCTCTTCCTTTGTTCTGGGCCTTCAGCCTGAGGGGCAGTCTTCAGGTTTGGCATACATCTAGTGGTACAAAGCCACTCTCAAGGAACATAGACTGTGGACACCATCTGGGTTCTCACTTTCTGCTTTGCTCAGCTTTCATGTATCACTCAGAAAGGAGCTTATATACTCATCTGAGCCCCAGTCACATAAACTGCTGCTCAAGAGATGCCTTCAAATCATCTGATTCTGGTAGCCAGTGGAACTATGCTTACAGTCCTGCACAACTGTACGCATTTTGCTGTTTAGTTGCTAAGTCAATTCTGACTTTGCAACACCATGGACTGCAGCATGCCAGGCTTCTCTGTCCTTCACAATCTCACGGAGTTCGTTCAAATTCATGTTCATTGAGTTGGTGACGCTGTCTAACAATCTCATCCTTTGCCACTCTCTTCTCCTTTTGCCTTCAATCCTTCCCAGCATGAGGGTTTTTTCTAATGGTTGACTCCTTATATCAGGTGGGCAAAGTACTGGAGCTTCACTTTCAGCATCAATCCTTCCAATGAATATTCAGGGTTGATTTCCCTTAGGATTGACAGATTTGATCTTAATGGCCAAGGGACTCTCAAGAGTCTTCTCCAGCACCACAGTTCAAAAGCATCGATTCTTCAGTGCTCAAGCTTCTTGATGGTCCAACTCTCATATCCATATTTGACTACTGGAAAAAACATAGTTTCACTATGTGGATCTTTGTTGGCAAAACGATGTTCCTGCTTTTTAATATGCTGTCTTGATTTGTCAGAACTTTCCTTCCAAGGAGCAAATGTCTATTAATTTCATGACTGCAATCACCGTCCACAGTGATTTTGGAGCCCAAGAAAATAAAATCTGTCACTGCTTCTACTTTTTCCCCTTCTGCTTGCCATGAAGTGATGCTATGACCTTAGTTTTTTGAATGTTGAGTTCCAACCAAGCTTTTTCACTCTCCTCTTTCACCCTCATCAAGAGGCTCTTTAGTTCCTCTTCATTTTCTGCCATTAGAGTGGAATAATCTGCATGTATACTTTTAAAAACTTGAGGCCTGAGGGTTTGATTTCCAGTCAACCTGAACGTAAGTGATGAGACCAAACACTCTGGGACAATTATAAGACTTGAAACATTCTAAATTACTGGGAGCTTTTACAAATATAATAGTCTGCTTGGCAAGCATAAAGGTTTGAGAGACAGTTGAAAGCTGAGGCAGGGTTGAAAGACAGCATTCAACTTCCTCATAGAATCTCCTTCAAGACAACATGGTTGCTTCATTTACTATGTAGAAACCAATGCAAAGAGCCAAGCAAAATTGAGAATTAGAGGAATACATTCCAAATGAAAGAACAAGATAGAACCTCAGAAAAAAGTAATAAAATAGTTTTCAATTTTATTAAAATATTATTAAAATTATGGATAAATATAATAAAAATGATAATATAAACTTTTAAAACACTATATATATTTTTTTTTATTTAATTTTATTTTTAAACTTTACAATATTGTATTGGTTTTGCCAAATATGGAAATGAATCCGCCACAGGTATACATGTGTTCCCCATCCTGAACCCTCCTCCCTCATCCCTCCCCATACCATCCCTCTGGGTCATACCAGTGCACCAGCCCCAAGCATCCAGTATCCTGCATTGAACCTGGACTGGCGACTCGTTCCATATATGATATCATACGTATTTCAATGCCATTCTCCCAAATCATCCCACCCTCTCCCTCTCCCACAGAGTCCAAAAGACTGATCTATACATCAGTGTCTCTTTTGCTGTCTCATATACAGGGTTATTGTTACCATCTTTCTAAATTCCATATATATGTGTTAGTATACGTTATTGGTGATTTTCTTTCTGATTTACTTCACTCTGTATAATAGGCTCCAGTTTCATCCACCTCATTAGAACTGATTCAAATGTATTCTTTTTAATGGCTGAGTAATACTCCATTGTGTATATGTACCACTACTTTCTTATCCATTCATCTGCTGATGGGCATCTAGGTTGCTTCCATGTCCTGGCTATTATAACAGTGCTGCAATGAATATTGGGGTACACGTGTCTCTT